>NC_062191.1:295000-455000 GCF_912470025.1 Vespa velutina | reverse complement strand
CTAAAAATACACGATGCTACATTTAACTTCTTGAATTTAAAGTTGCAATTCTGTATAGTTAAAAGAACACATATTACTTGAATTATTTTTCAATTTGTTTTGTGACAAAAATGATTATAGTATAATCGACAAATTATGGATCACAGAGTAGAAACACCTGCAACTCTGAAGATAATGTCCGAAGCTAAATGCAATTGTTAAGTGAAGTTATACATTTTATGTAATACAAAGTCTCCTCTGTACAAGCAAATGTGATTCTGTGTTTCTTCTAATATAAAGAATCCTATGCTAGGCCTTGCATTCTATTGTTGATGATGTATTGCATGGCCCTTATGTTGCTTCTTCAATTTAAAAACAAGATATAATTCGTTTTCAACAATTAAATTTTCATTTAAAAGCTTGATAGATTCTCCATGCACTAATGCTAATGGCTGTCAGTGTAACAGTCGCATGAAGAATTCGTCTCCTCGTATCATCCTTTCTTACAAGAAACGTTGGCGACGATGGACCTAAGATAGCTAACACTTCTACATGTGGTAGCTTACTTGTGTCAGTTTCTACTTGGTATTGACAGCATGGATCAAACTGCCATGACAAAGTGTAAAGTCCACAAGTTATAAGTGATACAAAACCTAATGTGCCACAAATATAAGGTCGATCGCCCCATATAAGACCTACGAATATTAGAAACCGATAATTAAATCAACAACGTATTAATTACAATCACGATTTAAGGACATTAACAAACCTGTTGTGATAGCTGTTAAGCCAGATAACGTTGCAGTTTTATGAAGACAATTACCAACCGTTATCCATCTGGAAGTTTCATCTCCCAATTTCGATGGTTCAATTATGATTAAAGTACATTCGGACTCAAGGGCTCTTTCTAACTCGTACTCAAAAGTTTCATGAGCATTTTCACTGTCATATACTTCTCTAATAATTGCAACTTTTGAGTTATCATCCCTGTAATGACGAAAGTGTTATAATATGATGGAACGATCATTCAACGTTATTTCCTCCTCATTTGTGCCTCGATATAAGTAAAAATTGAATGAAAAGCGTATAAGAATAGATTGGAAAGACGTAAAAGACGATCCATTTGTCATGGATCAAAAGACATTAAATCTAACGGCAAATAAAATTGTTTTGCAACATAATTGCATATAAAAGCAATATAATCTTTAACTTTTGATATGTAATTTTTAAAAGGACAGATTAAAACTTGATATCTCATATGTTACATTTTAATTAGACAATTATGAATTATTTCTATGAATTCATGTTTTTCATGATTTCTTTCCTTTGCATGTTATGTAAGATGGTCGGATTTAATCGGATTAAGATTTGTTTCGATATAATATTTTTCCATATTTTTAACAAACGTTTATATGGGGTTTTTTTTTAATACTAAAATATATCATAATAGGATTATTTTACAGAGCGATAATGTAGAAATTGAAAGGAATAATGTAAAATTGTCAGAAAAATATTGAAAATGTCCATATACTTTGTACCTTTGAACGATTCATAAGAAACAACTTCGAAACGTGACATTTTAGATGGTCTTACGTTAGAGTAAAAATATTATTTCTAATTAAATATTTACGAATATTAACACAAATAAAAGGTTAATTTGTTATGACCAAAGTATAACGTTGGAGGTTAACTATATTTTACATTTAGTTGCACAATATGATATTAAAATTTTACATGAACATCTTTGCGACTAATAAATATAACTTTTCGTATAAAAAATTAAAAATAATCAGAGCTACGAACCTGTCAACAGCTTTATCTACCATCTTTACAGGCAATCTCATAGACGATGGAACAACAGTCGTTCTGAACCCGGAACAAATCTACGGATATAGAACCGGACGTGTAAATCAGCTGATTGTTTTACATATGCTTATGACTCAAGTAGTTCCTCATAACCAGAGGAACATATTTATATTAGCAATATATGAAAAATAATAAAATATCTTTATCAAAGTTCTATTGAATAAGGTAATTCGTTTAATTTTTATCACAAAATTAAGTAAATTTAGAATACATATATTAATAAAGTTTGGAATGAGAACGTATGTCGAATTAATATCATTTAATAATTCCCGCCTTTTATGGCTTTTAGGTTTATGCGTTTTATTGTTTCAAGATGTCGCGATATATTCGATTCGATAGTAGCGGGAATAAAAGCGCAATAAGTAGTTTGGCGTTACTCGAACGATGTCGTTTATCATTTCTTTTGTTTTATAAATAATTGTACGATCGTCGGTGGTTGTGTTACAAATATGACTTCGTGATTCCGTCACGGTGTACTCGTACTCGATCGACGATACTCGTCGGCACGGCACAGGAGGTAACTTTGGAAGATTATTATTTCAGATTATTACATAATTTATGTCTCCGGTGTCGAATATTTCAATGCATACGATTAAAGAGATAGACAAATAACCTGGGAAAAATATTACAAGGAAAAATTTCACAGGTGTATTCGAGGACAAACACTTGGATCAAGACACGAGCAAATTTTTTATCGTCGATTATTAACTTAATCTAATAATATTTGATTCGATCGAAGAAAATCGTATTGCACGTAAGACGATATAAAAGCAAAAAAGAGAAATGTGCGTCGCATCAGAAACATCGACCAATGGTAGAAGGCATGTGTTACGGAAATATGGCGGATACGCGTTGGTGGCGTTAGCGACCAATCAGCTAACGAACTAATGGGACGATAGCTTGAGAAAGGGCAAACGGTGGCGCTTGGAAAACGGTACGGTAGCGAGGATCGCGAATGGATGTACGCGCGAGTTTCGTTCTGTCATGGATATTATCGGACGCTGTGTCATAGCTTTGTCCGAGCATCGTCGTCGCGCTCGTCTACGTGCTCGTCGTCATCGACGTCGTCGGCGTCGTCGTCGTTCTTATTGTTAAAGACTCATAGCGCCTCCACGGGGCGTTTACGCGATCCACACGAAATTCACGATTCTGCTTTCGTGCTTGTTTTTTTTGTTCTTTTTCTTTTTTTTTTTTGTTCTTTTTTTTTTTTTCTTATCTGCACCGAGTGGCTGCATCGAGTGAAACAGACGGAAAGAACGTCGGCAGGGGAGAGAAAGAGAGAGAGAGAGAGAGAGAGAGAGAGAGAAAGAGAGAGAGAGAGAGGCTTCTCCGTGGTTTCGTTCCATCGTCCACGTGCTTTCGCGGCTTAAGCAAGAGATTCTCAAGTGACGGGTGCGGCGGTGAAAGAGTGGAAAGGGAAAGAGGGGGTTTGGCTTGATCTCTCTCTCTTTCTCTTTCTCTCTCTTTCTATGCCGGAAGGTGGGGTAAGAGTGGGGGGAGAGCCAGTACCGCCGTCGACCTTAGGAGTTGAGCGGTCGTTTCGTTGCATCGCGTTTAGTGCGTGTCCGTCAGTGCGCGAGTCAATGACGACGTCGTGAACGCGCGAGACCGCGCGTGCTCGTGCGACGACGCGCGTTTCCCGCGACGTCGAAAGAGAGAGAGAGAGAGAGAGAGAGAGAGAGAGAGAGAGAGAGAGAGAGCAGAGAAGATAAAGAAAAAAAGGTGGGGAGTCGCGGAGAGAAGAATAAAGGAAGCCAAGAACGCCGCGAAGCATCCATCGAATCGTTTTTGATCACACGGCACGTTTGCGTGCCCAAATTCACACGCATATAGACACACACACACATAGAACGAACGGATAAGGTGCATTTCGTTCGCGCTCCTACGTTTATCCTCGAGGATATTAAAATTCGTCTTGCTTGGTGTTTTTCGAATTAATCTCTTTTAAGAGCGTGACACGTTTAGAGGAAGACCAGGCGGGAATTTCAAAAGGCGCCAAAGTGATTCGAAACGTAGGTTAGGGGGCGATACTTTCGGGTTAAGGGGGTCCGCGAAAGTGACGCGAAGTTGTCGCGAATCCCGAGGAGGGTGTTAAGACGATCAAAGGATAGCGACGGAGATCGATAGAAAATCTAAGAAAATAGAAAAAAGGCAAAAACTTTGAGGAGCGGAACGAGTAAATGAAACGATGTCGTTGCTAGTGTTGCTATTTTTATCGGCCGATAATAATCGTCATCCTCGTCGTCGATAAGTCGTCGTGCTCGCGTCAGTGTGTCGCGATGTCGAGCGGCACGACGGGCGTCGTGCGTGCTACCGGCGCCGAGTGCAGGAAGTTCGCACCAAACATATTCAACAAGAGCAAGTGCAGCAGCTGCTTCAAGCAGAAAGAGGAGCACAGTGCGGAGGCTCTGGAATGCAATAGGGTGAGTTTTCCTTGATGGACTCTATCTCTCTCTCTTTCTCTCTCTCTCTCTCTCTTTCTATCCTTCTATCTCTCTGCTTCTATCTCCTTTCCTTTCTTAGTCCTTCTTTCTCGCGTGCTCTTGCGTGTCCTTTCTCTCTCTCTCCCTCTTTCATTCTGCCACCCTCCTCCATCTTTCTTGCGTATATGCTCGACTCGACGCGCCTCGAGACGTCTCCCTTGGCTTCTTCTTTCTTCTTCTTCTTCTCCTCCTCCTCCTCCTCCTCCTCCACCTCCATCCCTTCCCTTCCTTCCTTCCTTCTTTCTCTTCTTTTTCGTCTTTCTTCTTCGCCGTTGAATTCCTCGGCACGATCGGTGAGGAATAGCGATAGGAGAGGGTGGGAGGGAGAGACCTCGTAGGGATCATTGCTGTTACGTAAGTCATACTTTTTCATTGGATCTGCTGCTACCTTCGGCCATGTCTCAAAGGAGCAAACTCGATCGATCGATCCATCTCGGCTGGTAGATCGATCGATCGATCGATCGATCGATCGATCGTCGGAGAAGCGTTAATTGCTCGCTTCCTTCGCGAGATACTTTTATTCCGACGCATTTTCATACGACATTTTATACGTTGAGAATTCGCCGTTTGTTATTCCATCGATAAAGGTGGGCGCTTCTTTTCACGTACAGATTCTTTGTAATCGATTCTTTTTCTTTTTTAAGGACACAGCGCGAATCCTTTCCGATTGTTATCGCGGCGTTCTCGCGGCCTTGGCATCGTGACTTTTACGTATAGTAGATATGCCTTTCGAATCTACGTTTTCTCTCGCCGTGACGCATCACGGTTTGTCTTATCGCTTAGATATATTTATGCGGATTCAACGAAGGGAAAAAAATCTCGATGCGCCGATAAGAGGTCGTACGCATTCTCTTATCTCGAACTATATGTATATATATATATATATATACTACTACTACTACTACATATACGAAATCGGAACGAAGAGACGTGATTTCAATCGAGTGAAAATAAAAGAAAATTGGATTTTGATGTTTTTCATTTTAAGGAGGAAGAGGAAGAAGAATTAAAAGAAAAAGTAGAGAAAGTTAGGATACTTTTATTTTATATCGTTACTTCGTTAGAAAACAAAAAAAAAAGTCGGATCGAAGTAGAGCCACGCGTTTCTCCTTATACTCGTTTGCAAATTTCGGAATGCTGGCAGCCTTGCGACCTGTTCTCTCAGTGCATTCCAATCGCCTTCTTCCAGCACCCTTTATAACTGCCTGTCGGAGAGCCGTTGCTTCGTCGACTTTCGAAGGAACGCAGTAATTTGCGTGAGAAAGAGAGAGAGCACACGGTCTTCTTTCTCTCTTCGTACAAAGCAACGTTCGAAGAGACAAAAATGACGAGTCAAATTACCGGTATAATATCTAACCTCGGAATGCTCTTTCGATCTTCCCCTTATCGTTAGGAAACGCATTCTCTTATTATCTTTCCTCCTACGTTCGAGCCATCCATAAGATTGAGTTTTTATGAAATTAAAAATGGTTTCGTGTAGGTCACCAACACCTCCCCACCCCTCTGTCTCAAGATCATTGCATGAAATTCCACGAATTCGCATTAAGTTTCAGGGCTTTCGATCGTCGCACAAGGCATATTTCCATATACAACGCACGTAGAAGGTCTTGCGAGTGGTACGCGTATAAAGCGAAATACGTTACCCGATTGCTTTTCTCCTTTACCACTAATTACGAGAATACTTGGCTCTCGCTCGTTCTCTCTCTCTCTCTCTCTCTCTCTCTCTCTCTCTCGATGTACGATCTTAAGGAAGCCGTAAGACGTGCTTTTTACGAACGATGCGTTCTCGCGAAGCAGTCAAAAACGTGTGCCCGTTATAAAAGCGACGGAGCTTATTTATATCGGTTTGGTTTATGCATACGGAGTGTGTATAGTTTGTCCGACTATAACGGTTATACACGAAAACGACGTCCGACTTACCAATGACCGAGGACATTACCCGCGCGAAGTCAACAATCTTTTGATAAGAGTAGGTGGAAAATTTTGAAATGATTATGTCGACATTTTCTTCATAAAGATGCACGCGTTTTCTTTTTTTTCGATAGCACTTTCGTACCTCGATAATGTCGATAGAAATTTGACGTGCGAGCGCGCGCGCGCGCGAGAGAGAGGGGCAAGATATATTTAAGCGAGACACGTTCGCGATGAAAAAATTCTTCCACCGTCATCGTCCTCCGTCGTTGCGTTTGGCATTCGAAGAAGATGAGCGAGAGTCGAAGAATTTCAGTTTCCGTTCTTATAGCGATACGAAGAAATTTTGCCATTTGCCCTTCAAAATTCTTGCTACGCTAGATACGGTCAACATTTTTTCTCTCCTACTTCGACGGCCGAGAAAGACGGCGAACGTTACCGTGTAACGTGTTCATTCGTCTCTCCCTCTCTCTCTCTCTCTCTCTCTCGCGGCCGCATATTTACTTTGCTTACGACTCCGAAGCGTATGCCATAAGCGAGATACTGTTATGTTCGGCGCGCTGTATGTACGACGACGTATCGCTTCGTTGATCTTAATATTTCTTTCTCGCTTTTCTGACCCATTCAGCTCTTGCTACAAAGTTTCGATGAAATTACGCCTTACGAAAAACGCACATATTTATATAGATAAGTAGATACGTATGTATATACGTTGTACAAACATGACGTCGTCGACAGTGTTTGCTTTGCTTTGCCGCGACGCGCTGACATTGCTGGTATCTATCTATGGTGACTTTTCGTTGGATCAACGAAAGAATCGTTATTGTTTTTCTTTTTTTCTATTTCATTGAGAATTGGCGAAAGCAGTGAAACTGGTAATATATCGCACGATGGGAGAAGACGCGAAGCGAGTTTTGCGCGCTTCTTAAACGTGCCGTTACAAAAAGGTAAAAAATCTTTAAGAGCGGGCATCCAGTTGTAACGGTATACGCGGTATATGGAGGCGAAAGAAAAGAGTAAATCGGTTCGATCGTTAAGCGGGTAAAGGCTAAATGAAACGTCCTGTACGCGAGAGTTACTAGTGAATGGAAGTCGTCGGGTCTAACGCGCGCACCGTCGGTGGCCCGCTTTACGGTGTATCCCGGATAGATCGCCCTCGAGCGATTTTAATCGAGCCTGCGAAGGCGAAGAAGAAGAAAGGCGAGCTAGATAGATAGATGGATGGATGGATCGATCGATCGATCGATCGATAGATAGATAGATAGATAGATAGATAGATAGATAGATAGATAGATAGATAGATAGATGAACAGATAGACTGCGAAAGGAGAGAGGGAGGGAAGGATACTTCTTTTTTCCTTCGAATCCGAAACCTTTTTCCTTAGCTCGCGCCTTAATACCTGCCCTCCTCGCTTCGGTTTTCTCTCGTGGAAGTCGGAGAGAGCATGCGCACGCACGCTTCTTACCTTTATAAGGACTTCATTGAAAACGTCGTCGTCGACGGAAAACGACGAGCACGCTCGAGAGAACCTATCACCGGCCATCATCGCCACTACTACCATCAGGCGCGCGAGCGCGCTTTACAACTTCTCCTTACCGACCGACGAAAATACTTTTATGAGTTGGCCATCGCGCGTGCGTCGAATGGATTATTTCTTTCTACACGTAGGAACGTCGTTCCATTAGAGAGGGAGAGAAAGGAGACAAGTGTCTTGAAAGGATTTTTTACTATCTCAGAAATTGCTTCTTCCTTGGATTTTCTGCTCTCATAAATAAATATGACGCGCGCTACGTTATTTCGATTTTAAATCCGAAGAGATGGATGGATGGATCGAAAGAAGAGTCGTTTTTCCTCGTAGGATTCTCGTAGGGACTTCCAGGAAGGTTCTATGGGTCTCTAACATGAATGAACGATCTCTATCGTCCGGGCTTTACCTTAACGGAGTTACTCTTAACGAGAAAATCTGGTTCCGAGACGGTTTCCGCGTAGTCGTCTCTTCGAGGGAAGACGACCGTGGCGCGAGTAACTCGACCGATCTTTCCCCTTGAGCAGCTCTCTAAGCTCCCTTCCCTCCTCCTCCTCCTCCTCCTCCTCCTCCTCCTCCTCTTTCTCCTTTTGACTTTATCCGGTGAGACAGCGCGTTATCTGCGATCTCGACGAAGGATCGGCGTAAAACTTGGGAGTGCTCGTAAAATGAGCGAGATTTTCAGCTCGTATACTTTTTAGCTCGTTCTCTAGGATAAGGAGAAGTCTCTCGTATTTTCTTATCTTCTATGCGCTTCTTATCTTCCTCTAAAAAGAAAAACCAAACACAGAAAAAAAAAGAGAAAGAAAAGAGAGAGAGAGAGAGAGAGAGAGAGAGAGAGAAAATAAAACGCAATTGGCAAAGATCGATGAGTTATTTCGTTGTTCTCGCTCTTTATCGTCGTCACCGCGCGATCATTTATCCACTCTCTCGGTCGTTCGTCCTCTCGTTGACCACCGGCAATTAGCTTCACGGTCACGACAAGGACATCCACTTCGTGATAGGCTAAACGTAGGTCGGCCAAGTTATGAGATATTGCTCACCGAACGGACGGCCCGGGGTGACTCGAACCGGACGGATAATAACGGCACTGGATTTACTCTCGATCAAAATTTCTCTTTTCCATTTCCGTTCTTAATTGATATCGGTAGATAGTATATCTCATGGTTTTGGAATTTGATCATTTTAAGAGCGTCTCTTAGTCACGGCGCCAATTTTCTATACTGAGGCTGATGGACGAATTCAGTCGAATAGTCGTACATTAATGCTTGGCACGATTGAATAACTCATCGGGTAGAAATCTCGGTGCTACTATAAGCGTGCCTGGAATGCCGATTTATAGGTCGATGAAGTTCGATCGAAGCGCAGAGGATGATTATCTGTAATCGAGCGGGCATAACGTAGTGCCAGATCTTGTTTCTCCGATGTGCATCGGCCAGCCGTTTGCTAGTCTCTCTCTCTCTCTCTCTCTCTCTCTGTCTCTCTCTCTCTCTCTCGCTCGCTCGCTCGCTCGCTCGCTCGCTCCCCGTTCCTCTATCATTTTCCCCTCGTCGTGTTTTAAATATATGTACGGTGTGAATCACCGAGGAGGAAAGCCACCATGCTATGTAGTTACTTTATTATGTCAGGAATTACTCGAAGGCGCGATGGGTTCACGTAGCATTAAGAATAAACTCTTGAAGACTGGCGAGAGAGAGTGCGTGAGAGAGAGAGAGAGAGAGAGAGAGAGAGAGAGAGAGAGAGAGAGAGAAGAGGAGCAAGCTCGAGCGAAGAGAGAACTCGTCTTGGAATAATCCGCTGCTTCTTACGGAGCTCTCTGATCATTCGATTTAATTGTTGATTTATTCCAAACGAGAATTCATAAAGCGCGTGGGAAAGCGATCGGACCGGTTTCATCGATCTATTTTCCTTTCCTTTTTCGTAAGCGCGATATCAGGGTTAGGCTTTCGAATTTGAAGGATTTCGTATCTTGATGGCTGGACGAATAGGTCGATTACCTTAGATGGCGAGAAGGCCCAACCCAACTACTCCCAGTGTGCACTCTCGTTTCCCTCACGGAGATCTTATCCTGACCTTGTAGTTGGCGTATAAATGATTTATAAATAATGTATGGAGTGCATTTATTTGTACACGGGCGTACACCACGCGGAGGAGTGATGTACGATAAAAAAAGAAGCTTTGCGAGAGAGAGAGAGAGAGATATGTCGTTGATATTTGTCTCGGTTCCTCTTCGATTCATTCACTCGATCTCTCCCTCCTTTTACCTCTTCGATCTCTCACTTGACTCGTCCGTTAGTACACCGTCGCCTATCTCTCTAAAACTAACGACGACGACGTAGCGTAATGCACCAAAGAAAGGAAAGACTTAATTTTTGTTCGAGACGTCGGCCAATTTGACCGAAATCGTACGTATGAGCGTACAAGAGGGAGAAAAACGATCCCTATTTCACATCTTTTCATCGCGTTTCCGGTAGCATTAGGATAGACCAACCAACCTTCCTCACTTTTCTCGAATATCTCATCGAATTCTCGCGTTCGAGCGGTAGAACGAAGAGAGCGAGCGCGCATAGTCACGTGGAAGCGAAGAACTTTCCACCTGTCCCCGATCTTATCTATATACTCTCGGTGAACTCGCCGTGTAAAACCATACACGTGCGATCTCCGTGCTGTATTGCACGTGCATCGCCGTGAATGGTGCTACACGCTCGTTACATTTGTCTTCGTTGATTTCTGGAATTTCGCGTGTTACAACGTAACCGAGGAAAAGGAAAGAAAAAAGGAAAAAGTCTTCTTTATTTTCGAATTTTGCAAAGAGAAATCGTTCCTTCCTTTATCGGAGTATCCTCATCGAAGGAGGAATCATCGAGGGCCGATCGAAATGAAATTTCTTTTCTCGGAATCCCGTTCGCACGTAAAGCTTGCTTTCCACCTGTTCCGGATCTTATCTTTCTCGTCATCACTCGACCGGTGAAACCTGCGAGCAAAGCCGGTGACGGCGGCACCAGTAGCCCTTCTCCTTTCATCGTCATCCGGTACGCGACATTCCTCTCGATAGCGATGAATTCGCGATCGTCGAATGGAGGACGACAACCCACTCGTATCTAAAAAATATACGCTTGTACCTGCTTACATGTACGACGTTTGCGCGAGCTTGTCCGCGCCGTTATGGAAGATTAATTAATATCGCGGTATCGTTCGCGGCGAGCAATGACAAATTGGAGAAAGTGAGAGCAACTCACTTTCCGGTGGTCGTGACTCTTGCGGGTAAGACACTCCATCGTGATAAAAGTCGTGGCGCAGGGTTGAAGCGTAATAATATTATTATTATTATTATTCTTATTATTATTATTATTATTATCTCAGATTATTTTTTATCCCCCTGCAACCACTCGAAACAAATATTTGAAGAATTTCATGTAATTTACGTTGGAATTAATTGGACCGCGTATAACACGCGATAATAATCTACTAGATTTCATAACGATTTTCTGTTTCTTGTCTCGTAACGTTTCATTTTTTTTTGTTCCTACTTAAGAAAAGCATAAAGTTTCTACTCGTTTCGCGCGTTGCTCTCTAGTCACGTAAGATTAATAAATTTGAATTCTTCTGTATTTCTTTCGACAGAAAATGCGTTAAATGTTTGTCTGCGTTACGTGACCGAGGACGATGATTTGGCGTACACGCGTACATACGTGCATTGCGTAATGCAGATACGTGTCTTCTAATCCTCTCTCTCGCTCTTTCGCATTTTGTTGTACCTAGGATCGGTCGCTAGCTCGCACGGTTTACGCAATGGGAAACGCGTAGGAAGATGCAGATGTAATATGCAGATTGGATAAAAGTGGATCACGTGTTTGAAACCGTAGGAAACAGGCAGTTCGTGTGTACTCCGTTACATATTATCCGTATCGGAAATAATAACGTTATAATCGTGATTGGAAATGACGAGAAACCTACGGCTTTACTTTTTTTTTTTTTTTTTTTTTTTTTTTTTTTTTTTTCCTTTTTTAAATACTTTCGAGTCGATGAGTTTTCTTCTTACTCGCTTCGTCGAATTCGGTAAACGCAAAAGGTTTTATGAATGCTACTCATCGAGGGTTCTCGAGTGATTCGTTGTTTGCATCGAAATTACATAATCTCGCGGCTCAATGGGCAAGAGACTGACGAAGCATCGAAAACATTTTTCCACGGTGCAGCCGCGACGCTTCGTCGAGCGAAACGTTTTCATCGGCATACCTACGACGGACTGGTCCTATCGATTACCGATCCGATCTTATATCGATGCCCATATAATATTACTGGCCAGCCTATATTCCAGGTGGAAATGGGAGTGGGGAGGCGGGAACGAGCGGATATCGCGTCTCATAAAGAATCCGTCGTATAAAAGTCGATCCTAGGTGTCGGTCTCGCTCTCTTTCTCTCCTTTCTCGCGGAAGGTGTATGCGATTAGTTTGCAAATCGAATCGTGCTCGCATCGCAAATAATAATCGATGACTCTCCCATGTACGATGATTCAAGGAAAGTCCCTCGAACCGATCGAATATCTTCGCCGTGACACATTTCATAGGGGATCTTTCGAATCGATCTATCGTCGAAATTCCGAAAGGATTACTTTCATCCCAGAAAAAGGGATGACCGTCATTCGGTTAGGTACGAACGACGAGCGTTAATACGAATAAAAGTAAAGGAAAGGAGATAAAAGGGAATGGAAGAGAGAGAGAGAGAGAGAGAGAGAGAGAGGAGGATGTAGTATCTCGCATAATCTACGTCGGTGGATCGCCATGGTGGTGATGGGTGATCGATCGTTACATAGCGTGCATGGAAACGATCTCGCTTCCCCCGATTTGCGATCCTCCCTTTCTCTTCTCCTCCTTCCTTTTGCCAGTCATGAATCCCAGTGTCAGGGCCGTAAGGAGAGCTACGCGGCAACGGGATCTCTTCGCGCGCGCTCGGTGGAACGCGGAAATCGAAACTTTCCTTCCCTTCCAAGACTCTCTCTCTCCCTCTTTCTCGTTATCGGTATACTGAAAAAAATATCGACGAGAGATACAAACGAGATATCGTAGCGACTTTTCTACGTACGAAGAAGATAAATAATCCGATAGACGGGGACGCATCGAGCGACTTTGTCGCGCCACTAGATCTTCGCGTTTTGCCTTTTTCTAATAATTAACGTCATTTGTTCGTTTTCACCAATCGGAACTATTCGTGAAATCGAAGTCAGAGTTTCGATGAAATCGACTTTAACTCGTCGACGGAAGCCTTAATAGAGAGTTATAAACTTGGTTTTCGTTATTGCGATGTTATCGATAGATACGGGACTGGTTTATAGAACGGTCGAAGGAAGATGGAAGGAGAGCAGAGTCGAGAAGATCGTAGTCGGTCGGTCTCCGCGTGATTATAATCTCCTCGTCACTATGGCGGCATGCAATCTGAGACTAGAAGCATGTCATTCGGTTGTTCGCAGCTGCCAAGGCCTATGGTTATCCCTTCGTTGCCCATCTTTTTTCTTTTCCTTCTTCCTTCTTCCTTCTCCTTTCCTTTTTCTTTGTCCTTTTGGAATCCGCGGATTTTTTATCGCGAACGAACCACAGCCCAGCCTAAGAGAGAGAGAGAATAACGCGAATACTCACGTAGATCGCGCTGATCGATAGAATCTCGAACGCGCTCGGTAGCGCAGATCACTGTAATATCGAATCTCGAGAGCTCCTTCGAGCTCTCCGAACGATCGAAGAATCATACAGGAAGAGAATCTCGAGACACCTTTCAACATTTTCTTCGATCGATCAAGCTTTTCCATGTAAATCGTTGCAGCTGACGCTTCGGCGAAACGAAGCAGACGTTTATACTAATATTAGAAGCTGATAAGATAGGTAGGGAGATAGAGAGAGAGAGAGAGAGAGAGAGAGAGAGAGAGAGAGAGAGAGAGAGAGCTTCCTTGTACGCACTTGTTCAACTTATAATTCTCTTAGGATTAGCTCTAATCGAATGAACGAAAACGAACAACATACTCCCATTAATTAGTCATCGAGGAAGCAATTCTCGCTAATTCGATATACCTACGGAACAAGTTCTTCGCATTAAAGAAAATGATAAAAAAAAGAATAAAATAAAATAAAATAAGGAAAAAAGAAAAAATAAAGATAAATAAAAAGAAAAAAGGGTCGTTAACGAGGCGGCCTCGTTGGAAGAGTAGAATAAATCCCGCTTTGGCGAGGCTTTAACTTAGCTGCTCGAAGTACAGAGCAAAGTCACGAAGGCGCAAGTGCGCCGCAGCTGCGGCACTCTTCGCGAAGAGAAGAGAGGAGAGGGAAAGGAGAAGAGGCGGCGACGTACGAAGCGGTGCAACGTCTAAGCCGATGGCTAAGCCTGCTATTCCTGTACGTTCTATACTAGACGGCACACAGGGCAATGACACTCTCGTCCCTGTCCCGGTTGGCTTCGCGCTTGCAGGTGCGCCTTTGCATCTCGCGCACGGCCACTCTTCTACGGCCGCCGCGACGCTAATTTCATCGATTCCCCCGAATGCTGTTCTCTCCTCCCTTCCTTTTTGCACCAAATCAGATCTCGACGACGCGTAAGCACCGTTCTCCTTTTATTTACCCTCCTATTATTTAAGATAAATACTCATCCTTTCTTCTCTATCCCTTTTGCAACCTATCTTTCGTATCTCCTCGAGTTTTCCTTTACATCTTATTGCTCGTTCTAATTCCATTTTAGTCCTGACTTTCGGCGAATCCTCGAGAGAATTTCTTTTTCTCCGTTTCCGTCTTCGAATCTAAGAATACACGGTCGGTCTCGAGAATCATCGGGAAAAACCAAGACCACGTCGAACTCTCCCTTTGCGCTCGTGACCTCTCTCTCTTCTATGTCTCTTCGAATTTATACTTGCTCGTAGTTTCGTCATTTCGATCGCACGCCGATTCTTTTCCGTTCCAACTCCTCCTCTTTCATTCGTTCTTCTTTTTTCTTCCTTTCTCTCTCTCTCTCTCTCTCTCTCTCTCTCTCTCTCTCTCTCTCTCTCTCTCTCTCTCTCTCTCTCGTCTAAATCCTCGATCGTGCGTCGGCCAGTAGCCGTGCTACTTTCGTTAATTTTCTCTCCAACGCGTTGTACGTTATTACTTCTTATTGTTAGCCGGAACGTTGGCCGCTCATTGTGGTGGCGCACGTAAGAGCGGCGCGCCGGTGCGCACCTATAAGTGCATTATAACGGAATTATTAAGTTAATTGCGGTTACGCGCGCGCGCGCGGCGGACTAATTGTAAGGCTAACGTTCTGCGAGCTTAGATATATCTGTATGCAGCGCGCGTATCGCATTAAAATAACCGTAAAATACGAACGTTCCTCTCGCGAGCTAATCTTTTTTTTCTTTCTTTCTTCCCCGCCCCCCCCCGCCCTCCCTCCCTCCCTCCCTCTCCGACCCCTCCCTACCTTACGTGGAAGAGAAGAAGCCGCACATCGTGGAACGCTCTTCGAATCTTTTGCTTTTTATTGTCCGAAGATTTACCGATAAAACCATAATGGTCGCCGTGCTTCTTGGTTCGCGAGTCGGGCGAAAAGTCTGGCAATTTTATGAGCCAAGAAAGAAACGAGCGAGAAGTTGATTACAGAGTTGCAAAGATTGCAGGATATGCAGGTCGACGACGCTTGTATCGAGGTATCTTTCTTTGACGTGCGTCATCGTCGCGATGCTACATGTGCGTGACCGTCGATACTCTTTGTCATTTCGAACGCATCGCACGTTACGATCTCTTTTTATTTTTTCCAGCTCGCTCGCGTGCATTCGTCCCGTATACGATCTTCGTTAAACGTTCGTGAAAGATAATTCGACGAAACAGAAATATGCTTTTTCATACGACGACGATTCGAAGATCATCATCCCCCGATACGCCGTATCCGCTCGTAATAATTTACAACGCTTTGCACTATTATTTTGGAGATTTGCTTTGAAGAAGAAAAGGTTCGTTGCTTAAATCTTCTCATTTCGTTGGTTGCTCCTCGGAGAAGTTGATAATTCATCTAAATGTCTCGCGACTCTTTCTTGATACCAGTCGTCGTGGAATTGCTGAAAAAGTTGCTCAATGATAATGCAGTTCTCGCGCCTCTCTCTCTCTCTCTCTCTCTCTCTCTCTCTCTCTCTCGCTTTCGTTCGTACTCTGTACTTTGGTAAATAGCGATTTTGCGATTGCTGGGCGTTGTCTTCTTTTAACAATTTTGCACCGGACGCGAGTCGGTCACCGCAGACCGGTTTTTTACCCTACTTTCTCTGCCTTCTGATATTTTATTCTTCGATAACCCGACGCTCGCGAACAACGCACGTACCGTCCAAGATTTTTGCAAAATCCGCGTCACGATGATGAATGAAAATCGGTCACGTACCATGCCGGCTCTCGATAGTTGGTATTTTTTCGCTAAATAATCTAGTCGAGCGGTCTAAAAGAGTAAAGATTCGATCGCGCAAAGGGGCGTTGTATCGGAGAGAGTCAAAGGTTAAACGGAGGAGGAGTGGGGGTGGGTGGGTGGGTGGGGGGGGGAGGGGGTTTAGTGAGAAACTTTCGAGGGCGTTCGCGCTGCGGTCGCCGAGATAAAAGCGAGCATCGTTATAGATGCTTTCGAGAATAGCGAGTCGGTGGGGTCGACTTAAGCGTGCCACTATGCCAATAACAGTACTCCTCGTAAGAGGATCGGCCTCCGAGGTCATGACCCGCGTCTCACGTACGTGGTACCACTTAGCAGCCCTCTAAACCGACTTCAAATCATTCTCCTCGAAAGCACCTGCGCGTAATAAGATCGTCGTTCTTTTTGTCTCATTCTTCAAACCTTTCTCCCAATTTCAAATGTCCGATAACGTCGGAGATACTCCTCGACGTTCTTCACGATGTAATTGCACGACGAAACTCCTTCGCGTACTCGATAGGATCGCAAAGAACAGAATTAAACGTTGCCATCGGGTGGCTCGTAAAGCTTAGCGCGTTACGTTATAAATATCAAGGTAAGCGAGCGAGCTGCAGGGATGTGAGAGAGCGTCGTCGGTATTTTCTACGTCGTCGACACCTCTCGGATCGTAGATCACAGAGAGAGAGAGAGAGATACAACGACATCGATAAGATTTAACTCGACGACGTTATCGTATCGCCGTGGCCGTCGAGAGATATATATAAAAGCTAAGAGCGATCGTTTGATTTCGAAATTTTTCGGGGTAATTGTCGTACGATCTTATCGATTTCCGCGATGCTAAATTTCCTCCTACTCGGCATCTCTTTGAAATGTGTCAATTATCTCGGTTGGCGCGCTTTCTCGAGTCCAAGACTCGAGGTTTCTCACAAGTAATGGCGCTTGTGCTCTCGGAACTTTTTCTTTCTCTCGACTGGAGGAACGGTAGTAGTAACAGCAACGGCGCAAGAGCCACACACAAGAGAGTGTTTCCATCTCTCTCTCTCTCTCTCTCTCTCTCTCTCTCTCTCTCTCTCTCTCTCTCTCTCTCTCTCTCTCTCTCTGCTCTACGCCATCTTGAACAGTTGGTTGCATTTAGTGACGAAACTAGGATACTGGTATTAGACAGGAATCCGTGCACGCGTTGCTCCGGGGCTCGTGTCATTCGAGTGAAAGGACCCTCTGCTCTACCCTTTGTCGAGGTTGCGAAGGACGAAACTTTGCGCGCTCGATCACGGCCTATCGATATCGTCGTTCTCCTCGAGAGAATAATTTCAAGAAACTCGTCGGAGCACCGCGGCCTCTACCACTTTAATCTGCGCACACACACACGCACTTACGCCTCCAGATAATTCGATTCGACCCGATCAATTGACCTCTCGCGATCCTACGTTCGCTCTCTTGCTCGGTCGAGCGTCGATATTAAATCATCGGTCGAATTAAACATTTAATGGCTTTATCTCCGCCGTTCGTTGGACTTTTTCCCCGACGATGACTTTGTCTCTCTCTCTCTCTCTCTCTCTCTCTCTCTCTCTCGATCAAAGCCCTTAAACGTGTCTCTACGTTTGAACGGAGAACGCTTCAAAATGTAGAAAACATAATGCGACGTTTGCCCGATTAGAATTGCAGTCTCGTTTACACAGGCCATCGTAAACGAAGGCTTTCCTTTTGAAACCGTTTTCGAACGGTCGCCTCTATTAATTGTTATTTGAAGCGACGCTCTTGGTTTCTCTACTATCTACGTCTCTCCTCGCATGGAATTCTAAACCGGAAGTGAAGTACGCCTATGAATGCCAATCAACGATCGATTAATATTCCACGTTGACGTTCCAAAGGAATTCGAATATGTCGCGTTACATTCTTAAATAGTCCGACTGGTCTAACGAATTTAGTCGACTATTGTAGATAAAAATGTGTGTTTGTTTGCGTTTACCTATTCACCTAACGGTGCATCTCGAAACGCGCCTTGCCATATGCAAGTCGCTTTGTTGTTTTCATTCCTTCCTTATCTATTTCTCTATCTCTCGTATCGATAGATCGGAGGCCGATGGCCGATGAGATAACGAGCGGCCAACGTACTATGAAATATCCCATCAATTTTTTCCCCATAATTTAGATTTTTCGTATGACACCGCAAATCTTTCCGTTGCGTCGCGCAAAGATAATTATAAGATTCGATGGGTTGTGCGTGTAATTAATTAATATTACGCGTGAACTCGAACGCTTCGCTCGACTCGGATCGTACGTTTGCGAGCGGCCTTTATAACTGTATTTGCAAATTGACGGAAAAGCGTGTGCGCGGTAGAAAATAACGGTCTTCGATCTCTAAGAACCTTGCAAAAGAGATGAAAAACGATAGAAACGTTGGCGTATCGGTTCCGTAACGGTTTCGGTTGTAGTTAATATCGTCGGTAAACGCATACCGTCGTCGGTTTGAAAAAAAAAAAAAAAAGAAAAAAAGAAAAAAAGAAAAAAAAAAAGAAAAAAAAACAAGGAAAGGAAAAAAGAAAAGAATGTACGAACAAATAAACGAGTAGAGTGGATCGGTCGAACGTACTTCCGCGTAATTTCGCGCAAATAAGTCATTTTCGATGTTTTCGCAATGAGAATCGACGAAGGGAAGCGAAGGATCGTCGATTTTTTACGAGAGAACGTCGAAATATCTCGACGAGGCGCGTAATCGTTACGAAGCATTTTCATTTACGGTCGAGTCACGATTCAAATTAAAGCGCGCGCGCACTTTCGAATGCGATCCTATGGAGAAGCGCCGGAGAGCGGTTCGAGTTCGCGATTCGTCGACCGAGGAAACCCCGTACCTCGAATACGAATCGGAATTTCTATTCACGGTCGACCGTGAAATCGAAAACTTAGGCTTTGTCGGTAGTCGAAGAAAGTCGTGTACGAAGATGCCACTCAATGGCGATTGTTTTCACCGTGCTCTTTCTTGTCATAGCGAGATCATTGTTATTCGCAATTCGTTTAACAAAAGTAAAAAGAGAAATCTCTTCTCTCGTAAACTTTCGATTTTCGAGCTTCAACGCTACGTCGTTTACTTTCCCAGAAAGAGGCCATTTTGCGAATTGATAATGATATTGGCATTTGGAAGCCATTGGCGAGACAGAGTCGAAACGTAGCTCTGGTTTTTTTTTCGCTCGAATATTATACGTGTACGCGCAAGTACTTATCTGTTATTGCCTTGGGGCAAGCACGAAGCGCGCAGCAGGCCAGTCATTGCCGACAAGTGCGCATCACGACGTCGTTTTACCTATATATATATATATATGTATATGTGTATATATATATATAATATATATATATATATATATGTATGTATGTATAGATATGCAGACACATATATACACCAACGTAGTCTATACGCGTAATGTATTTACGACTGTATTTACATACGTAAGTACTTACGTACCTACGTACACACATAGAGACATCCCGATCCTGATCGTATTCGATTACGTCACTTGCTTTTTGTCCGACTCTCGAGATCGTTAATAATATAATAATCCCGCGTGCTGTGCGTCCTTGCGAAGGCGGATTAAGGTAGAGAGCCGAAAATATACGGTCGAGATCATCCCGAGGCTTCGGTTCTTCTCGAGCGGTGAAAATGATAACACGCAACGTACACGCGTATATAACACGGCTTTACTACGGGTTTACGATTCGTGGAAGAATTCTTACAACACGGATATTTTGCGGATGAGGCAAATAAAATAAGAAAATACGCTGATTCAGAGGCGCGTGCGACAGAGAGAGAGAGAGGAAACGTTTGACCTTAAAAAGGAAAATGAAAACGTATCGAACGCTTGATCGTAATATTTTCCACGAATTCAACGCGCAAATGATAAAAAGATAAAAACAAAACGGCTGTTTACGTTGGAATGTTTTTTTTTTTTAGAAATTTTTGAAGGATAACGCGATTAAAAAAGATTGTATACAGAGACGTTTACAAACTCACAATTATTGTTAGAGAACGTAAAGAGTAGTAAAGGGGAGAAACGTCGAAGAGCGCGAGGTGCGATAACGAGCATCGATTTCCAAGGGAATTTAAACGTTCGAGAGATAGAGAGGATAGTTTTGTAATCCATAGGTGCTGCTCGCGCAGCATGCGAGGCGTTTCGTTCCCATCTCATTTTTATTCTCGATAAGCGCACGATTCTCACCTCGCAGAGTCCGCAGCAGAGGCTTGTTAGCGATTTGCGTGGCAAGAAAAATGGCCGACAAAAGTCTTCGGCCGATTACGTTGAAACGTTCCAAGTGGTCTCTCTTCGTTTCTCTTAAGCGACAGCAAAACAACTTGTTCGATCCCACGTCTACGACCTCCAACGATCTCTTCTCTTGAGTAATTCTTTTGGAATACCTATAGTCGCGGCCCCTTATGTTTGTACGCGCTTGTGTGTACAGCTGCATCGCTATTGCGAAACGCTCGAGAGGTAATAATCGGCGTAACGTAACGGAGGAGGAAGAGAGGACATATGCGAGGGCTCGGCAAGAAGGGAGCGGAGTAGTTAGCTTCTGACATAACTGCGACTCGCAAGCGATAATTTATGTGCATCGACCGGAGCGCTTTGCGAGAGCGCCTTGCGACTAAGAAAAATTTATCAATAAATCCTCTTATCTAATGTCTCTTCTCCTATTATATTCCGTCGGACGTCTCTCTTTCGTTCTACCAGCTTCTTCTATTATAATAATATTCGTTTTACGAGCAGGAGATCGCGAAACCGTTGTTATTGGGTCAAGGCGATGCCGTGGACGCGTAACGAGGCTTATTAAAGCGTCCCACTTATCTTCCCCCGCCCCTTCTCTCTCTCTCTCTCTCTCTCTCTCTCTCTCTCTCTCTCTTGGGATCGAGAATAGGATCGCGAGAAAAATGCAATTATAGTATTTAATGAATCGTACGACGAGATCGCTATGATTATATTATTAAATCGAAATACACGTGCACATACAATCGTAATAAGCGGTAGGCAAAGTGTGTCGTGACTCGAAAAGAGAGGCGAAACGCGTCTATGTTTTCTATCGAAGCGTTAATCCACTCGTTGGCCGATTTCACGGCATGATAACGTTGTTAACTCCAGGTGAGAGACAGGTTTCCAGTGACGAGTTTGAGTACGGATACCGGATGTGGGGTATATGCAGATGCGTGGGATTTTTCCTGCGTTGTCCGCGACTATTATGTACATTTGTTATATTTCGCTTGGAATCGAGTAAACTCGTCTTTATAAACTCCTCTTTATAATTGCCTCGTCCGTCAATGGGTCATCATTTTGCTAACGAAATATCCTCACGTATTCTCGGCTTAATTTATAATTAATGCCCGTCCGTCGGATTATTTCACAACGAGAATACGAGAGACGTTCTTTCATCTTGTATGGACAAGTCGGACAGCTGGCATTCTTTGAGAATAGTTTATACCATGCTCGGAGTACGTAATAACGATTTAAAGTCTATGCGCGTGGAGAAGGAATTAACGCGTTTAACGGTATTTGCCCATTGGACGGGCATCGCCCACGTCGACGTGTTCTGATTGGCTAACGAGTTGATTCGTCGACAAGGTAGACCTTTAATTGCCTTAATAAACGCCAACTCGCTCCTCGTTTTCCTTCGTTGTGCCTCTCTTGCGTGTTCACGCGCACGTACAAACCGGGAAAGATGTATATATAGAGAGGGAGAGAGAGAGAGCGTGCGTGCGTGCGTGCGTGCGTGCGTGCGTGCGTGCGTGCGTGCGTGCTTGCGTGCGTATACACCTACGAAATAATGAGAGAACGCCTTATCGGCCTTATTAGAAATTATAAATGTCACTCTGGCCGATCTGGGTCGCAGATCGAAGCTTAAGGATCAGCAAGGACTAACTTCGAATCGTGCCAAGGATGAACACGAGGAAATGGAGCCAGAATACTCGTCGATATGTCAAGTTTTTGCCTTCTAACGTTTTAAACTCGGCAACGAATGAATTTCTGACAGGACGTTTCGAACGACGCGTCCCACGTATTTACGCGCGGTCGCTTTAACCAGCGGAAGTTAATTGTTAGTGCCGAGGAATGACAGGAAATCATCGGAAACCGGATGGAAAGCGGTTAAACAGAGCGTACCCTCGCTGGCCGATGCTACAAACTGTATCGATCGGTGATTTCGAATGATAACGTTTTCCGTAATATCGCAAGAATGCGATGCGGATTTATATATCGATAGCGACTTTCCAATGTCACTTTTTCCTTTTTAGTTTTCTACTTTCTTCTCTCATTCTCTCTCCTCTCCTTTTCTTTTCTTTTCTTTTCTTTTCTTTTCTTTTCTTTCTATTTTTCTCGATCGGGCACGATTAACGCGGCAAGCGAACCGTGAAAGACGCTTTTCGAGATTCACGATGAAACTGCACGAGAGCTATCCCGCCTCTCTCTCTCTCTTGCGAATCGGAGCACGCTCCATCTGCTTCGTCGTCGTCGTCGTCGTCGTCGTTGTTGTCGAACGAGTAATTTTGCGAACTCGTTGACAAGAGTTTTGCGAGCGTACTTTCCTTTTATATGGGTCGTCTCGATTAGGACGAACGTTTTCCCTCGGCCGTGCGTGAAGCATCGAATGTAGAGAAACTCGCAGCAGCTTGCCATTATTTTTTTTTTCTTTTTCTTTCCTTTTCTTTTCTTTTCCATAGATTTATTTCCAAGAGTTTAAACTGAAACTCGACTCGTCTCAGTTTCCATCCTACAATTTTGTTCTTTAGAAACGATATACATAAGCAGAAACTCGTTTGGAAGGAGCGTTCTTACGAGAGTTAAGTTTTGCACGTGGGTTGTGCGTAAGTGGATCCATCAAGACGAGACACGACGAGGCCAGATCGAACAATGTTCGCGCGAACGAAACGATCGCTGCCCTACGTGTAATTTCAGTGCTTTACTCTGTCATGTTCGACACGAAGAAAAACTTGAGACGACGACGGTTGTGGCCTCTTCTCTTTCGTAACGAGCGAAAGTTAAAAGCGCGCGATCCAGCACCTGGATCCATGGCGAATCGTTTTCTTCCTTTCGTCGAGAAACATTTTCGAGAATCGTTTAATCAAACTTTATTCATTCCCTTTATTCATTTTGTTCCAGGCTACAAGAAAGATTTCAAAATGTGGATACCTCTTCGTCGCACCCGGCTGGGACTTTTCGAATCCTCTCAACCGTACAAAGGTTCGTTATTTTATTCATCGCTTGAAAATGTTCATTCTTTTGTAATTATCTTTTAAAAGTACCTCTACCTCTACTACCTATCTATCGGTCGCTTCCGATCGTTAGATTCCATCGATGCCTCGGGAATTATCATTAGTCCGTGATCGACAAATCGTGTTGTAAAATCGATCTCGAGTTTCGCAATTTTCTCATTATCGTGAAAGTGAGGATAACCGTGTCTGCCGCATATTTCCTTTTTCTTTTTCATTTTTTTCTTCTTTTTTCCTTTTCTTTTCTTCTCCTCTCCTCGCCTCGTCTCTTTCATTTTATCGTTACAATGGTAGGACCGCGACGTTTTACGTAACACGCGAAACGAATGATTACCCACGTTTCTTCTTTCTTTTCGATTCGATTATTTGTTATTCAATCAAAGAAAGAGGGGAGGAGAGGAGAGGGGGGGGGGAGAGAGAGCCTAACGGATAAGAAAATTTCAAATCTCAAACATTCCGTCGCGTGAGCACGGCGGAGAAAGTGAATAATTAGGAGTCGCCTTAAGGCCTTAAAGGCATTTGAGAAGCCTCGAACGACGAACGACGCGTAATGGCCGTTAATGCTTGGTATCGACTCCTTAATCAAGCGGATCTCGTTAATTCATACTCTTACTAATGTCGCCGTGCCAGCTAAATTTTCTCCTATCGCGAAAAATCAATGGGCGAGAGAGATAGGTTTTTGTATTTTATTTGAAAAAGCGAATGTATGATTTTGTATTTATTTACATGCATAAATTTTCCATGTTGGTACTCCTCTTCTGTCGTTGGTAGTTTCCAATGGAAGAAAGTTCTATTTTTGCTTGGCGAAGCTTAACGAGCGTGTTTCGAGCGTAATGACGGCGGCTCGTCGTCGCCTCGCGAACGCGCGCTCTCTTGCCTTACACGCGAGAGCTCGGCTTAAGCCGTCTTTTCTTCTTCTTCTTCTTCCTCCTCCTCCTCCTCCTCCTCCTCCTCCTCGTACGTCTCTTCTTCTTCCTCTTCCTCTTCTGGAAGTTGGTCGCTGCAGCCTTTGCAAAATGCATTTGCTTACGGCTCGCACCGCGACGAGTGCACGGTGCCGTATAAAATGGCGCATTATTCGCGAGTTATGTCCCGCGTACGCACGCCGTCTCTCTTTTCTTTCTCTTCTTTCTCCTTCCTTTGTGCCGCCTCTCTCAAAGCAGCACCAGCAGTAACAACCTTAAGGCGGCGGCCCCCTTGGCGCGCGCCAATACGACGACTTTCTTTTCTCTCTCTCTCTCTCTCTCCCTTTTTCTTCTTACTGCACTCTTATATGCTTATATTCTTTTTCCTTGACATTTTTTATTTCGTACAAAAGTACACGACAGACGGGAGCTTCTTCTCCCAACTTTTATTTCACGAGTTCAAAACGACTCCACGCCCGTTTACTTTTCTTTCTTACAGTTTCAAAGATACGCACGAGTTGCGTCTCGATTCGAGAGTTTAGACCCGAGTTTGTGATATACACACACATGTGTGTGTGTGTGTGAGAGTGTATATACTTTTTATTTTTTTTTTTTTTTTTTTTTTTTTTTTTTTTTTTTTTTTCGCGGAATTGAACGGATCGAACGGGATCGCTTTCACTGCTGAGTCTGCTTTCTTGCGTCTTCCGGAGTACACCGTGCAAAGTTCCCTTAATGGATAAGTTCATGCGCGTCGACCTCAACTTCGTTTCGCTTTCCATTATCGATACACCCGGAGATGGGTAATAGGAATTGTTTTTTCATTATCCATAGTTATGCGAAATATTATTCGAAAATATTGTTCGGTCAATGATCTCTGGAAAGTAAAAATCATCTTGTACATTTCCCGAGCTCATTAATGAGATTTTATTCATTTTGTTGGCTTCCACGCTTCACGTTCATCCGACAATAATCGGGTTACCGAATTGCCCTGCGGGTAGATCGATACGTTTTATACGAGCTTGGACGAGTGCAAGCAATGAACGATATCTTTTTAAATATGTAACTATACGATACATCGTACCTAGCATTCAGAGAGAGTGAGAGAGAGAGAGAGAGAGAGAGGGAGGGAGAGGGAGGAAAAAAACATGAGCAGCTCTACTCCGTGTCCGTTTTGTCTTATTTCTTGTGAAACTCGTAACGGTCAACCCGGTTTACATCTCGCAAATTGTTTTCATGTTAATCGTAGTTTACGACGATTGGATTTAAACTCGGTTTTTAATCGATATATCTTGCGTAAAAATCTTTTTTAGATCTATGCCTTAATTCGCAAAACTTTTTAAACAATGGTTCGTTTCGTCGATCACAAAGTACCGTTTTGTCTACCATCGATACACGAGAGATAGAAGAAGAGATGGAAAAAAGAGACATAAAGCGTTCTCGATTGCCAGTTGACACCTGTGTCGAAAATAAAAATGGACCACAAGTAGGCGGCCTGAAATATCTCTCTCTCTCCCTCCCTCTCGCTTTGCCTCTCTTATTCTCGCCCACAGCACTTTACGCTTGAGTCACCGCGAAATCCGTGTGAACGAATTGTCGTGAGAACGAGAAAAAAGAATGTTTCAGAGTCGTAAGGAAAGCGCTACCACATGGTGCCCACTTGGAATAAAAGGAGCTCTGCAAAGTGGCGCTAAAGAGAGAGAGAGAGAGAGAGAGAGAGAGAGGGAGTCGTTAGACGCATATTAAGGTCAACGTCCGCGGCAGGACGCAAACACGAGACCTCGATTTTAAAATTCACTTTCGTCATCGTTACGGCCCTCCGTTCGTCGTATCAGGTGCATTTCCATAGCAATACGAAAAAGTGAAACGCTTCGTTGGCGACAATTTTATTAGATCAATTTTGAAGAGAAATTTGTTGTTGCATCTTTTCACGATCGCAAGGACGAAATAGTTTTCGTAATTTGGACTTTCTCGGGCGTTTCCTTCTCCTCCGATATTTAAAGATGATCTTTCTCTTTCTCTCTCCGTGTACCACTTCTCCGCGGCTCCTCGCTTCGCGGATCTACCGATCCGTATAAAATCGTTTCGAAACGATCGACCGAGGCTACCTGACGCTTTCTTCTTTCTCTCTTTCTTCTTTAAGGTGTCGGCTCGTTTTGAGCAAGCCTTGTGAAAAAATCGAAACGTCAAACGAGCTGTCCATTCTTCTCCCTCTCCTTCGATCCCATTGGCCAAGAATTGGCAGGTGTTTCGAGCGTGCGTATAAAAAGCAGGGCGTTAGACGCATGCAAGATGATAATTTATCGATTCGCTGGCACAGCACCTTTGTAATACATTTTAATAAATATGCGACGCTGAAAAAGTCGGTCGAGGTCGCGTTCTCGAAGATCCGAAAAAGTTCGATCGATCGACTCAACCTACGTACGATTGATATTAATTTAGATTAAATAACGGTAAACACCGTTCAGCAAGGGAGACACTTTTCGTAGTCGAGTCGATCGTTAAAACGACATTCGAAGAATCGTATTCTCCCGTTTAATGGGAATATTTTTAAAAAAGGCCGCTCAGTGTAAACTGACTTTTCGAGTTGGTTCAATTAAATTCTTTTACGATCGAACTCGATCGATACAATGACTTAGCTTTGATTCGTACCTCTAACGGATCGAGTCTTTGCTTCCCTTATTTTCTACCATGTCCAACGAAATTGAGAAATGCTCGTACGTTAATGTTTGCTTTAGAAAGGTAAGAAAGAGTTCTGGAAAGGTCTCTCTCTCTCTCTCTCTCTCTCTCTCTCTCCCCGTCCATCTCTCTATGGATGGTTTCTCCGATCGGGCGCAAAGTTAAGAATATCGTTGAGGAAGAAACCGCGTTCGGAGTAACTCGCAATGACGATATCGGTGAAAGCGAATCTTCATTAATGCTTCACGAGAACATTAAAGGCCACGCCGTTTGGTTCGTCGACTTCCGTGTGGAATCGTAGCTGCGTATCTTAGTAGGTATCTCTTATCCCCCCCTATACTTACGTATGTAGCTATTATTATTTACCTATCGTCTTTATCTCGAATGAAATTTTTTAATGATTCCGACGAAAGATTTGCATTCGAGAGAGCAAAGAAACGTAGAAACAATCGTCGAGAAAGATGGCACGAATGTTTGAAAACGCGTATTCACGGGGCCGTGATACACGCGAACACTCGTCTTATATGCATAACTGTACCTGTCCGCGGCGAAGCGCGATTACCGGTGCCGATGTAACGAGGTAGGTAGGTACTATTAGCGATTCTTCCGTTAGGATAAATACGTGTCAGGCGCCATCGGATCTCGTCCTAACGACTAATGACAGATTAACGCAAACGCTAAGACACCAGGTGGGATAATGTCATTCTGGAATTTCATGGAAAATTGCGAACTAAATGTTTAACTTTGAAACTCGAGGTGAGAAAAAGGTTAATCCTTGCGTATACTATATTAAAAGCAATACGACGGTGGACGTCGCACGTGCGAAGCCGAGCGAGTGAGTCACCGGCAGAGAAGAAGAAGAAGAAGAAGAAGAAGAAGAAGAAGAAGGAGGAGGAGGAGGTGGAAGAGAAGGACACTCTCGGAGGACGATTTCAAGGGGGTTTCTTGGCTCTTACGCAGGTGGTTCTGCGGTAGCACGAAAGGTTCTTTCTCTCTTTCTCTCTCTTTCCCTCTTTCCTCTCGTCCTTCCTCGGACGCGCGTGTGCGCGAGCGCAACTCTCGGTGGTGGTGGTGGCGGCGGCGGCGGCGGCGGCAGCGGCGGCGGTGATGGTGTAGTAGTGGTGTTACGGTAGGTTATGCCTTGCATTCCTCGCGAGGTCGACGAACCGAGACGAGCGAGCGCGCAAGAGCGACTGCCTTGCATGTTCGGCGGCCACGTTGCCTTCGCTTCTGGCCACTGTCCGCTCTCTCCCTCTTTCCTCCCTTTTCTCTTCCCAGTCCAACCTCTTTTCCCTTTCCTTCTCTCTTACGAATAATAAAATCCACGTTTTTGAATAATCTAATAATTCACGTCCTTTAAATTCGTTTATGTCGTTGTAATTTTAACGCATGGCTCCCTTTTATCCTCCTATTTTATACAATATTATTTATTTAATAGCTAATGCAATCCTCGATGATGAAGGAAGTCGTCATAGATAGGGTCTTTCTCGTAAGTTTCTTTCTCCGTTCTCTTTCGCTTCTATCGTATTATTCCGGTGGAAAGAAAAAGATCGCGTCTCGCTCTCCCTTCGTCTCCTTGCTCTCCTTTCGTCCTTTACAGGGCGTTCCACCTCGGGGACACTTCCGTCTTTCTTGCTGAACGAAGGAGGAGAAGGAAGTACGATCGAACGATCCTGACGACTTCTTGCATGTTACCACGCCAGCTATTCTCCACGACTCCACGAGGCGCAAACTCAAACACAAGTTCCTTCTCTTTTTCGTCTTGCTCCACTTCTTCGGATCCATCAAATTTTTTTCCCCACCTTCTCGGATCCCGAGTGCTCTTATTAATCAAATATGTTTCATTCCGATCGTAGTACCACGGAGAAATTATTAAATGATCCTACGAATGGTTGGTGCGTATACGATCTCTCTCGCTGGTTAGAGCCGGTAGCTTTGCCCTCGTAAAGGGCTTTCGATGCTCTTCTTTTTTCTCTCCCCCCCCCCCCCCCACCTTTCCTCTTCCTTTCTCTTTCTTTGTCGTTGATAGTGTCGTCGTTCGCGAGCCGCGCACGTGCCGATGGTAGTAACCTCGAAGACAATGACACGTCGGCGACGAGCTCGCCGGCACATGTAAATGTAACCTTTTGCGAGTGCACGGCTAGAAGACGTTGCGGCTGCTCCGTTCGGTGAAAGGTGCGACGTGTTTCGATTCCGCGATCCGTAAGGCCTCCGCGCTGCCGCTTCTTCTTCGCATTCGCCGCTAGGAAATGTCAGGTAGCCGTTTGCGAAAATCTCGAGGATAAAGCTGCTTCGATCTCTTCCTCTTACACCTCCTTTCTCGTCATTCCTTTCTCGCTTCGCGTTACTTCGTTATTTCGTTGCGAAACGTTCCAACTTTGTTTCTCCGGTGGTTTTTTCTCTTTTTTTTTTTTTTTTTTTTTTTTTTTTTTTTTTTTTTTTTCACAGCTACAGAAAAAATTCTAACCATTAATTAATTAAGTTAATCGGCATGACTCGATTAGCATTCGATGCCGATTGGAAAATCGTTCAATCGCCATTACGTGTAATGGAATTAAAGGGAGAAAAATCTGCGTTGCGTAATACGCGTCGATCTAATATGAATAGGGAGGGAAGTGGGGGCATTTCAATGAGATCTTTCCCTATCAAAGAGGTAGGGGATCGTTTGCGCGCAGTCTCGAGAAAGATCACACGAGAGCGGGATCATAACAAAGTCGCTGTATCCGTCTTACGGCGAGGATCTCGTATTTCTGTGGGACTCTTTCACACACGGATACGGTCTTCGACGTCGAGTGGAGATGTAGCGAGTTGTGTGTGCAGTATTGTTGGATGGGTACACGCGTAGAGTCACGCGAAACGGGCTTTACGATACCGACACCATTCATCGCACTTCTTCGAGCAATCCTGCGGAATGACCTTCGATCTTCTCGCATCCATCACGAGCTAGAATCCTCTTCGCTGCGTAATCCTCTTCTTCTTTTGCCGACTCTCGTAATAGATCGCGAGCCGCTTGCCGATCTTTCGCTTGGGATTTCAGCTTTCCGGTTTTACATTGGATCTTATATTAGAGGAAAAGATACCTTCTTAGGGGATTCCGGGAAGATTAGAGTTGCCGATCGAATGCCACTTAGAACGCATGGATTAGATTCTTTCGAAACTCTCTCGTTCTCGGCACTCATTTAAGATCGTAATTTCCACCTGCCGGTGGACCACGCTCGATTTGCATTCGCGTGAGCAAAGACCTGCCAAGTATCGCGATCCGGTCAATTAATCGCCTCCCGAGAACACGAGAGAGCTCTCTTCGAAGGAGCGTTATTTTTCGTAGCAACGCGTTCGAACGATATTATGCGTCGCCTTATTACGACAACGATCTCTTCCTTCTATTTATTTTTCTTTTTTTTTTCTCGTTTTTCTTATTCGTTCTGCTCCCCTTCTTTCTTGTCCTTTCTCTTCTTAGCTAGGGGAATGTACGTACGTTCATCTAGCGATCGCTAGTCATTAATGTTTTCACGTCGAAAGGTCATCTCGTTAGGCGACATCGCGCTTCGTGATACTAAGCGTTGCAATAATTCATTGCGTAAGCGCGACTTTAAAGGCGGCACCTCGCGCTTTTACGTCCGGGATCATCGAGAGCGTCCTTTAACCTCGGACTAACTTCTCGTGCTTCGTAATTTTAATGTATCCTTTAGCGGCCACGATCGAACGAGTTCCTTCGATTCACGTTCTTCGCCGATCAAGATCGATCATCGGAGGTTAAATATTTCGCTATTTTGCTCGACGAAGATCCATCTCAGTAGAACTCGTCGATCGCGTAACGATTTTCTATGTTCGCATCTCTCTCTCTCTCTCTCTCTCTCTCAATGCAATCTCGTCTTTAATTGCTATTCCTTAGACTTTGCGATTTTTGCGCGATCGTGGTCATGGTTGGCAAAGGCAAATAAAAGAGAGAGAGAGAGAGAGAGAGAGATCATAGAAGAAACGATCTACATGGAGAGTAATACGAGTTAGCACGAGGAAGCTGTCGACAAGAAGCAAGTCGTAACGGAAGCAAGATAAATGCGTGCTCGCACGCATAGCCGCGTCGATACATCGGCCACTTTAAATATACACGCTCGCGAAATAACGATACCTCTCGAGAATTGCCTTCTATTATCGTAAAATACTCTTCGACGGCTAATGAAAATTGTCCGTATAATAAAAAAGACGAAGGAACTATAGATAGATCCCTTTATTCCCTCTATTCTCTTCGTTTCTCTTCCGTTTTCATTGTCCTCGTGGCGGCGGGAGGAACGATGCAACGATGTCACCGAACAAAGAGACGTCGCATTGTCCCAAGGATTTATCGGACATCCTTGCGGACATAATTCGTTTGTCACAACGAATTATGATACGCGAAGGACGATACCATTCGATTAAGTTATTCGCGCCAACAGGGAGGGGGCACAGGAGAACGGCTTACTCGAGAAAGTCAGCCGTCAATTATCACCTTTCTAGCTCTTGTCCGAACACGAACCCGTTTTAGTTTTTCTCCTTTCGATGTTGCCTACGCGGTTTTCTATTTCTCCTCTTCTGACTGACGAATCGAAGGAGACGAATCGACCGTGCCTTTTTTTCTTATCGCCCGGTGAAAACGCATTGGAAAACGGCGAAAGAGGAGGATTTTCCGGTCTTCTTCTTTTATAATCCTGTCTCGAAAAAGCTGACGGATCTACTTTCGACGTCGCGATTTCACTTAATCGTCCCGTGTCTTGTCGCCACGGAGATTCGTCTTACTTTTCATTTGTTCTCTCTTTCGGGCCCTCGCTTCTTTCCATCCGACGAGTAATCATCACGCGCCGCGTTCCTCGTAACGATTTCTACAACGAGACTACTACGATGTTTATGGCACGTCACAAATTGACACGCCTTTTTCTTATTTTTATCCCGAACCCGCGATCGAGCCTTTGCTTATGCGCTCGTAAATCTGACGTATCGGGTGCGGATAAATTATTAACCTGGACTAGAAGGGGATAGTCGGGCAACAGCGCGTGGGTGGATAGTCGGCTTGGCGGCGAAATTTCGATTTACATTTTAAGGAGGTATTACGAACTAGCTGCTTCCCGCGAGAGGGGAATAATATTTTATTTATTAACGTTCACTCTCTAAAGGAACTATCTGCCAGGTGAAATTAACAAAGCCGAACTTTCTATGGATTTATCGCTAAATCATTGCCCGTTAAAATTGCAAGAGGAAAATTCTAAATAAGATATGCGCATCGTGGATCGCGTGTTTCGATTAATTTAAAAATAATCTTTTTCGAAGATCGAATTCTGCAAAAGGGTTAGGCAGCCATAATATATATCCGTTCCACGCGATGTCCTTTCTTATGACTTATTAATCGAGAGAAAATCTTTAAGGTCGGATAAAATATCAACGACGCGTAGCGAAGCAGCGGGATTCGTCGAATATACCTATTTTAATGATCTCTCTTCTCCACCACCCTCTCTCTCTCTCTCTCTCTCTCTCTCTCTCTCTCTCTCTCTATCTATCTATCTATCTATCTATCTAACTATCTATCTATCTATCTATCTCGTCGTATTAATTATTGACTGGACGAGCAATTATCTTGCCGAGAGTACGAGGACTAACGGGGCGAAACTTTGAAATTATGCTCTTCGCAAGACGGAGAATTAATTACGCTATTTGACTTCGATCTCTATGAGGACGTATAACGGAGCAATAAAAATTCATCGTACCTTCGATTAAATCGTTTTACTTTGTTTCTTCGTTTCGAAGAAGAAAGAAAAGTGAATCAACGAGCGATACGCGGAATCCGACTACGGTCGGCCATCGAAAGAAATTTCTACTTTCATCGGAAAGGAAGATTTCTCTTTTACAACGTTCTCATCGAGGACGTTGATAAGGTCGGAGATTCTCGGCGGCGATTGCGCGTCTAATAAGAGAACGATAATAAAACTGATTTCTCTCGTTGTTGCAACCACTTATATATACATATATACTTTTCTCTCGATAGCAAATGGAAAAATGCGCGTAGCACGTGACGCTTCGATGAAAAAAAAGTTGTTCCAAGTTCGCGTTCGCGAGGTGCCGTTCAATTTGAACCGTCTCGGGATTGCGCCAATTAGTCGTTTACCATCCGAATCGATGTTTGCCCGTTCCTCTCGATGTTCCGTAACATCTTTAAAGATCAGGATACTTTCACTTTACGCGCTGCATTGCCTTTTATACGCTTGCAGTCGGCGCATCCGACGAAACTACTTTCCGTATACATTTTCTCTTAATATATATAATTTTTTTTCCTTCTCTTTTTCTCCTTTTTCCTTTCTTTTTATTTTTCTTCTTTTTTAATTATGAAAATTCGCTCGAAAGAATCGTTCTAAAGAGAGAAAGAACGGGGCGCGGTGGGGGGGGGGTCAAGAAGGAATGCAGGTTGACGAAACAAGATTCACAAATTGTGGGTCCTGGATCGAAGGAAAAGGATCATGGTTGGGAATGGATTAGGTCACGTTACCGTTGAGGTCAGATTGGTCTCTTTAGCAACCTCGCCCATTTCCTACCGCAGGGGAAGACCATAGCGTGGCGATGGTATAGTTGTTTCGTAGCACGCCAGGCCATAACTGCACGACGCCGACGATGGCGCTTCCTCTTCGATTCAGACGACGGAGAGTAGTCGTGAGCCAAAGAGAGGAAGCCGAAGAAGATATAATCCAATCGACGTCTAGGAAGTCGAAGCTAACATCGGGAACGTTTCTTTACCACGTCACGAAACATTTCGCTCTTTCTCACGGGAACGACACGCATTCTTCCAACATTGATATTTCTTTTCTTTTCTTTTCTTCTTCTTCTTCTTTTTTTTTTTTTTTTTTTTTTATTAAAGAAAATTTCTCTCGCTCGCTGATAAGAGGTTTATTATGTCGCAACTTAATAAATGAAAATTAACGAAATGTTATACTACGATATATAGCGTTTTGCCATCCGCCCGTATCTCTTTTTCATCCAGGAAGCGCGTTCCGAATGACCATCGATATCTAAGACTAACTTCTTGATCCGTGGGCGATGCAAAATGATCGTCGCTATACCCGGAAGAAGGTGCGGTAGGTCAGCGTTCCGAAGCGCGCACCGCGATCGATCGATCCGTCGATCCTACGGTCCATCCTTCTCACTCTCTCTCGGTAGAAGAGCTCCGTAGAGCGCATCGAGGGACGGACGTGACTCGAAAGTCTTTTGCTTCAAGACGAGGAATACGATCTAATCATAGGAAATGCGCGTTTTATAACGTTTATCAAGTAGTATTTGTCCTGTCATTTTTTTGCCGACCACCGTTAAAAAGACAGGGTGATTCATCCGTATTCTAAATGGCGGCCAAGTGGTACAACGATAGCGCGCTAACGGGGTCTGCGCTTTATTATCTTTTGGCACGCGACACAAAGAAGCCTCGATCGATTCCTCTCATTGCGAGAGAGAGAAAGAGAGAGAGATGTACGAGGGTTAGATCTTTAAAAGTATAGCTAGAATTACAGCAGACGTTACACGAGGAGAAGAGATTACGGAGTCCAAAGTTCCGCGCTTTCTCTTCTACACACCGTGTCTCAATTCTCTTCCTCTCTTTCTTTCGCGGTGCATTGTTCGCCAACCAAATGTCCCGCTTCTTCGTCTTTTACGTCCTTTACGTCTTCCTTCTGCTTCTCTTCCTCCCTCTCCACTTCTTCCTCTTCCTTCAGCGAAGAGAAGATCTTCCCACGCACGTGCCAGGGCCCCTCGTACGAGTTCACCGAGGCCTGGTGAATAATTACCAGATAAAGATACCGCCGTTCTGTGTAGGCCGAACGTCTCTCCTTTCTTCTTCTTCTTCTTCTTCTTCTTCTTCTTCTTCTTCTTATTCTTCGTCCCTTCCTTCTCCCTTTCTCTCTATTCTGCATCAGACGATTTTGCAACGGTACCTAGATGCCTATTCGACAACGTACGACGACGTATCTCTACCGACGATGACCAACGACGAATTGTATCTACGAGGAAGTTGTCTCCTCCTCCTCCTTCTTCTTGATATGAATGCAAAGATAATGAAAAGATAAGGAGAAAGAAAATCGCAAAGTCGAGTCCTTCGCATCTTCTCGTTCGTCAAAGTTCGTGCCAGGAGCGATGACTCGGCATGATCATCGTCGGAAAGTCTCTCGTTTTACCTCGTCATAAATTAATGGCTGTGCGCGGTCGCGTTTTTTTTTTTTTCTCTTTTCTTTTCTTTTCTTTTTTCTTTTTTTCTCTAGAAGGGATCATAAAATTTGGAAAATGCAAGGCAGAGACGTTTAAAAAAGGAATCGTAGGAGCCTCACCGCAGGTGGCATTGAAAGGGAAATCGTGAAGACCTGCCGCGATGGCTCATGCCGTCGTTCCTACCTTTCTTTTCTTCTCCGACTTTGTTTCTAATTAACGGCTACCTCGTGCTAATTACCCAGCTAGCGCGTCGGTAAACCTTAGAGATTCCTTGCCGCGAACTCAAACAAGTATACGGACTCTTTACTCTTTCTCGTAGAATAGTTTTCGCTCGGAGTCGTAATTACGATTTCGTGGAAGCTCCGCTATATACTTAGAGAAGAAAAAGAGGAAAAAGCGAGAGTCGAGTTTTCGCGGTAAGAGTTTAAACGGTGATTGACGCGGCTATCTTTATTAACCTTTCACTCGACATTTTTTGTTTTCTATTTCTGTTTCAGAGATGGCAAAGAAGATGGTTCGTCCTTTACGACGACGGAGAATTGACTTATTCGGTCGACGAGCACGTAAGTACTCGCTTCGATTTATAATTCAAAGTGGATACGCTAAGACGAATCGAATCCCTTTAAGGGCACCGTCGCCCCTCTCAACCGCCTTTCGTGTTCACTCGAAAATCCACTTTACCGTTGACAAATCCGTTTATCGTACTGATACGGATTCGCACTCCGACTATTTTCAACTGTCGCTGAGAAAGATGACACGGGTCACAGATGTTCGTGTTCGTTAAAGAGAACGAATTAATATCGTTCTTTCTTTTTATATTTTATTTACACCATCGAGTCTTTTATAAGGCTTACGAAAGATCCGTTGTCGCAGACCTGGAAAATGCTTAAATTGGTTTCTACGATCATCGATCTCATTAATTGCTAACTAAAATACTTAACCCCGCTACGTTGCTTTTTCTCGTAGAAAATGTTAAACGGTATTTTGTTCGTTCCCCCGGCGCCTTCTATTAAAGAATCATTTTCATGGAATTCCCTTCCTCCTTTCGTACTCGGTAAAGAAAGAGAGAAAGAAAGCGAGATGGATGAAGCCGACGGTCACGTATTATCATTGAAGTATCATGAACTGTCAGACTTCTAACTTTATAGCCAGGCAGTGAATCAAAAGCTGCCCCGCCAAGTGGCTTCCTCGGAACGTAGAAGCGTCAAAGGTCGAAGTCAATTGTGCTCGACTGACAGGCCGGTTCGCGCTTCCCGGACTCCCCACGATCTCTCTCCGTAATATCTCTCTACCTTGGTCGAGAGGACCTTCGACGACGACGACGACGACGACGACGACGACAACGACGACGACGGCGGCGACGAGGAGGAGAAGGAAGAAGAGGAAGAGGAAGAGGAGGATAGCGGTTCGTCCATGCGCGACAACGTTTCCTCTTCCTGATGTCAATCCTCACTTGAAAACGCATTGTCAACGGTACCGATTTAACGTCGCGTACAATACGTCCTCGAAAAAATTCTTCCTATTTCTCGGCAAAGCTCCTTAATTCAATGTAGATCTTTTCATTGAACCGGTTGGAGGTCGATTCTATAATCCAAACTGTACGAAGAAGCCCTATCGTTTCTAAAACCGACACGAACCGTCTCTAATCTCTCTTTCAAGTCCGTTCGATTTATTAAGAAGATAAGTACGACTGCGTATGGATAATGAGACACGCCATTCATCCCCACCCTTATTATCCTTCTAAGGTGACATAGGGAGATCCGCGAGCCACCGTAATTACAATCTTTCTTTCGGTTATCTCTATCGCGCGCGCAATATTTCTGATAATCCTTAAAGTTCGTGATACGAAAAGGTGCGTATCTTTTGTATTCGTCGACCTTGGCTCGTCCCCTTACTAGTAGTAGGTCCTTGGAGGCGCGGTAAGCTCGAAATCGTCATCTCGCGCGAGGTCGCACGAAAGTCGCAAAAAGGAAATGGACGATCTCGTTCGCGTGGTGCGAAAGAGGTTCACCTCGAGACACCTTTTCTCACAGTCGTCTCTTTCTCTCTCACACACGTACGCACGCATGCACGCACGCACGCACGCACGCACGCTCGCTCGCGTGCACGCACATCTTTGGTTGGCACCTTGTGCTCATTCCAAGATGAAATCTGTTGAGATCCTTGATTTCCTGGGCGTTCGAGTTCTTGTAACACGTCCAATCTTTCTATCTCATCTTTGAATCCAATTGATCGTCGACTCTCGCAATTACCTTCCTCCTCTCGTATCGTACTTGCCTTGCAATAAAACGACGTGTCACAATCGGTCGTCCGTCTGGTGTTAAGAGAAAACTGCGGAACGAGGAATGGCCTTGTCGCGTCGCTTTCCTGGAAGAACAAAGACGACCGGCGTTTCGTCGGTCTTTGGTGACAGTGCGCGATAAGACGTCGCCGCTGCTTGTACCTCAAAGTGACTCCGAGATAACAGAAAGTTCTACCGTTAGCGAAGATATGTGGATGCCTCCATTATCCAGCTCTGTTGAACCTGCTCGCTTGCAATCACTCTCTCGAAGGAGATCTTTTCGAAGGAGACTTCGAAGGAGCGCTTTAAACTAGACTAAACGGGGTACGGGCTGTTGGTTACGTTTAATGGTACCTCTCTTGCATCTCTCTATCTCTTTTACTTCCTCGGATCATTCGTCCTTTTCGCATAGTCGTCGTCGTCGTCGTCGTAGTTAACAGTTAGTCGGAACACGGAAGCTGCACCTTTACGATTTAATGGAACGCGATGAAGGAGGCACACCGTGGACTCGTTGAAATTGAGCTTCGAGACGACTGCCGGCACGAAACAGTTTTGAGCTATAACGACCGGTTTAATGACCGGCTTAGATTCATTGTATCGGACCACGCTTCGGTGCTTAGACTTCGAGAAAGGTACTTACTTTAGAAGTAAGTATGCGAGAGCTCTGATCAACGACTCTGTTTACTTACGTCCAACGCCCGTGTCCAGTTAGCTTTAGCTCGATCTCTCGCCACCATAGCAGCCGCGCTAGCAGCGCTGCTAGTAGCGGAATGTTCGCTGTTCCTTCGGTATTCTTACGACGATTCGACGCTTTAAGAAAGGCAGCGCTATTCAAAGGAGAGACCTTACAACGAAATCTTTTTAGGTACGTTCCATCTCGAAATTCTTTAGGTATTTTTCCTCGACGCATTCCGTTGAGAAAAAGAGGGAGAGAGTAAGAGAGAGAGAGAGAGAGAGAGAGAGAGAGAGAGAGAGGGAGAGACTTATCGACGCCAATGACGAAAAGAAGCGGTGACTTGGAACCGATAGCCACATCCCCGGAGAGAGCAGGGCAGAAACTCATTTCGAAAATTCCTCAGGGAGAAGTATGTAATTATCTGGGAATAATGGACACCCTAGGCGGTCTGGGTAATTTTCGTCCACTCAAATCCATCTAAAGGGAACCAGTTGAAACACGACGGCGAATTAATTGTCTTCCTATGTCTTCGATGTCGTCGTCGTCGTCGTCGTCGTCATCGAATAATCTTTCCTCGAATAAAATTTTTGCTTTTTAACGCGTTCCTTTTAATTACGTTATCAATGATTAATAATAAGAAAAAAACATTTAATTTTACCAAGTATATTTCGATCTTTTTAATAACAATACAAACGTGCTCGTTAGAAACGATAATACGGATTGATAAAACGTGTAGTAGTAATTTGTAGTATTTTAATCCCGTGTAAGTCACACTTGGATAATTTATTACCGGCGTAAACGAGACGGCGTGACGACACATGAATTATGAGTCGCTCCTTCCTCGTGTCTCATGGAGGGACCCTCGAGTCACAACTTTGAACGGAATTTAACAAAAAGAATCAAAGCTGAAGATTTTCGAAGATATTCTTTTCGATAAGAAGACGTGGAATTTTGATCTTCTAATTGGATCTCTTTTTACTTTAATTAAAATCGAAAACGACGCTGTTTTCGCAGTATCTCGCGGTGTGTGTGTGTGTGTGTGTGTGTGTGTGTGTGTGTGTCGTTCGCAGGGAATCGCGTTTGAAATATAACGAGGCGTGTCTTCTGTCGAATTTTCTACTCGACTCGTCGACCCACCGCCAGAACTGGTCGACCTCTATCCACTCTGTGTTTTTGTTTATCATTTTCCTCCAGACATCCTGTTGTCGTATTGTTCCCCTCGTTCATTTGTGGCTCGATCCGAGAAAGAAGAAGAAGGAAGGTTGGGATCTGAGGATCGGTCGTTCTCAGGACGAGGCGTTATACAGACGCAATTATCAATAATAATAGTTCCAAGGAAGGTCGTTCCCCGACAACGACATTCGCTCCGTCCTCTTCTTTTACTTCGTTCTCTTCATCGCTGTCCAAATTGACAAGCACTTACCGTGCGAGATAATAGAGAGCAACTTTGTCTCTTTCTTTCATCTACGATATAGAAATCACGCGAGTATTATTTTCCTTTCTTTTGCCGATAAAAGTAGATTGAGATAAATACGATTACTCCACTACCACCTATTAATTATAATCGTCGTAGATTAATAAGACCATTTTTAAATGTAATTTCAAGGTAAAATGTTTGACCGAGAGAAAGATGAAGAATATTTATTAAGACGTATATCTTACCTACTCCGTTGTAAATGACAAGAGAGCCTCGTCTATTCGGGGAGACATTTCATGGCACATACCACGAGGAGTCACCTCGTAGGAAGTTCTCCTTTCTCGTTAGAGCGTAGTATCAAAACATCGACTTGTAATACTGGGTACTATTCCTTATTCGAAGCGATTACCCGTTTGGGCGCAGTCTTGTACGGAGATATCGTATCGTTTGTCTCTAACTATTTGCCGCTTCCGTCATTCCTCGATACCGGTTCGTGCCTATCGTCGTCCTCGTCGTCGTCGTCGTCGACGTTGTTTGCCGAACGAACGTTCGCCAAGTCGAGTGGATTCCTATCAGTGACATGCAAATTGATCTCTTGTCTCGACCTTTCCAACGATGCCAGACGTATGTATCTCCGATAGCGCATTGCTATCTTTGCCTTTGCCACAGGTATATCCTTTCATACTTGCCATTCGAGAAGCTCCACTCTAACGTAAATACTATTCTTGGTATCTTCTTTCTCGCGTTGATTTAACAAAGTAACGCGTATATCTCTTCTGGTAGGATTCGTAAAAGTTGTCAAGGACGAGAGGCGCGTTCAAGGGCGATAAGAAACGAAGGATTTTCGCCCGTGGCGCGTCGTCTTCCTTTCCAAAAGCAGCCCGTAATTTCTCGCCTTTATTTGATCGCTGTGGACCAGCTCTTTTCTCTCTCTCTCTCTCTCTCTCTCCCGCTCGTTCGCTCGCTCGCTCGCTCGCTCGCTCGCTCACTCACTCGTTCTCTGCTACACGACCAGATGCTACACGAAATCTTGGAGGAGAAGCCGGGTGAAAGGGTGCCTCGCCGTGGGCTCCAAACGGGTTCTAAATTACGCCAGGCGAAGGCATTTGAATGCGAAACACGCGAGGATACGAAAGGAACCGCCTCGACCTAGCCGGAGCAGACGACTTTTCTTTTCATCCTTTTAACGCACTTTGTCCTTGTTACGTTCTCTCGAAAGAAATGAAAAACCATTAAGATCATTGTGGGATTTTTGGAAAAGTAACCAAGCAAAATTGACAGCTTCTTCCGCCGTTCGTCTTCGTCTCGCTCGTTGACGCAGCGAATCCCGGATAAGTAGTTCGAGTTAAGTGGCTTGTCAAGTCGTGAATCGTCGGCGTATCGGCATCGATAAACGCCGTGACGGTTATTGGAGAAACGCTTGGAAGCGTGGCTATTAAAAGGGTTCAGGGATTTGCATACGTCGAGGATGGAATGCGCGTGGAAAATATTTGAAAAATCACGTTCGTTGTCGCTAACACGCCCTCGCTAACTCGTCGACCGATGATCGATGAGTCCTGAGTTTTTAACGAACTATTTAACATTTTTATCGATCGTCCTCGTGCTCGAAAAATATTCTCCTTAGAAATCTCGTTCCTTTCCTTTTCGATTTTCTACGTGATATACGGGATTCGAACAATTAGGGAGATTCTTTGGCTAGTGCAGAGCGAGAAAAGTGTCGGGTACGATAGATCTCGCGTAATTGGCTTTCCCGTTCGACCTTTCAATTAACGCCAATCGATAGTCGCCCTTACCTCATACATGTACATAAACCTATGTATACAACGGATCGGCTATAGACGTACATACATTAAAGGCACGGGGGGAAGGGGGGGGGAGTCAGTCCGTGGTGCAATCTAATTCGAGGATCGATCGAGAACGACCTGGCCGGTAAGACCTGATTAACACAGGTCTTACCTCCGATCAACGCCCGGTGCCGGACAACGAGTGTAGCGGACTTCTAATCTAATTAGATGCAATTAGAGGAGCGAGCAACGGCACCAGCTGCTGTCCATGTCCACGATCGGCTTCTTCGTTCAAGCGGTCAGGCGGCGGCCCTCTTCCTCTCTTCGCTTTGCTTCTCTTTTCTTCGTTTCGCTTCGCTTCGATTCGATTCGATTCGATTCGACTCGATTCGATTTGATTCTACTCGATTCGATTCGATTCGATTCGATTCGATTCGATCCGATCCGATTCGATTCGATTCGATTCGACGAGTTACGAGCTTTTCTAGTCGTCCTTAGTTTCTTACCAAATTAAAAGAAACTCCTGTTTATTCTCTCGGATGGTAGGATATCTTTCGGATCGGAAACGAACCGAACGTGCATTTACGAGCATATATATATTCGCTACTATAGACATATCGATATAATTTCGTGTCGCTAAGCGAAAGCTAAGAAAAATATAGATAAAAAAGCTCTTGCCCTCGGAACACTCCTGGCATATTATTTCCATAGGTTAGCTCGCTTAGCATCGAATAGCACGAGTCGGTAACGAGTCGGTTACGGTGTTCCTGCTTACATGGTGTCCTTTACAATCACCACACGATGATGCTTGCACCATGCTCCAGCGGCTTCGCGCGCATTCGCTCGGCAATGTCTGTCGGACTTCATTAAGAGGGTCATATACCACTCTCCTCCAAGAATAAGAGGAATAAGAAGACGAAGCGCGGTGGAGGAGAGAGAAGAGCCGAAGAAGAAGGTCGAAAAAGCGAGGCCGCGATCGATTGCGATCATCGCAAATTTTGCTTATTATAAACGTCTGTGAATGACGACGACCCTTGGGGTCAAACAAATTTTGTGTAGTAATCGAGTAAAAATCTTAAACGGTGGATGATAACTTTATTTCCAGCGTATCCGTCCACGTAGAAAGAGAAAGAAAGGGAGAAGGAGAGATAAGCTCGGCGTGGAATGCTCCACGACGGCTGTCATTAATCATAGGAAAATGAGCGGACTTATCTGCACCGTAAAATCTACGAATAAATCTCGGTATCGAGGAGAGTCTTAAATATCCGTTCATTTTCTCGTGATTAATCGACCGTCAAGACGATTCCAAGCGAGCTCCTTCCGTCCTTCCATCTCGAATAAACTTATTAATCCTTCTTTTACGAAAGAGCAATCGAATTAAGGAACGAGTGCAAATCGGAAAGATAGAAATGTTCGGTTCGTTGACCCCTTTGAGATATCGTCCCGCCAATACTCGGTGGTTCCTGTTTTCGAGAATCGCTCGCATTCTTCGATCTTTTTCTCTTGGGGAAACGTCCTTTCGGACGAGTTACAGGACCTCCTGGACGCGACGGCCAAAGGTAGCCGATGTTGCCTTCTCCTTTGAAGTATTTACGGTCTCATCGAGACAATGAGCCTCTCTTCTTTTTTTTTTTCTTTTTTTTTCTTTTTTTTTTCTTTTTTTTTTTTTTTTTATCTCCAGGCGTTGTGCACCGTGAATCTCACTTTTCTCTTCGGCCCCGATACACCTTGTCTTTAGAGGGTGGGGGGGGGGGAGGAGGAGAAGGGAGAGAAAGAGATCTCGCCGTCTCCATCGCCTTCGTCTCCCTTCTTCCGGTTACCATTTACAGAAAATATCCGTCCAGCGTATTAATCCGACCAAAGAGGTTGGGAGGTCCGCTTTCACCCAATATATCTTATATACCTGCTACTTACATCGAATCTATATCGTAGAATTAGTGTTAAATATTTTCTTTTCGATCGCAAATATAATGCGACGTTGATTTATAGTTTTAAACGTTTAACGAGACGTCTTAAAAATCTATTTGAAAAAATGACAGCAGTTTTGACTTACAAATATATCGTCGAGAACATGAAGATAGAAGGAGAGAGACTCTTCGGGACTTGTCGCTCGATCACGAAGTCGTATTTCGTAATCTACCGCGCCGTAAGGTTACATAAATCTCTGTTTATGCCAATGTTCGCGTATCGGATCGCTAACTCGTTCGGCAGATAAATCGTGCCGGATTATACGTACACGCTCCCTCTTCTCGCGGGAACGTTTTACGAGGTAAGATCGCGCCGGGGCCTCCTTTGCGAGACGATCTCTCGCACGCGCTCGATTATTATTATTATTCTTACTATTATTATTCTTACTAATATTATTATTATTATTATTATTATTATTATTATTATTATTATTATTATTATTATTATTATTATTATTATTATTATTATTATTGTGTTGTTGTTGTTGTTGTTGTTGTTGTTGTTGTTGTTGTTGTTGTTGTTGTTGTTGTTGTTGTTGTTGTTGTTGTTGTTGTCGTTGTTGTTTTACGAGGGTCTGTAATGAAAGCTCCCTCCACCGATGTTCATTCTTCGAAAAGAATACTCGGAACGGATCGAGTTTTCACGTTATTTCCACTCATCGTTCGATTCAACGAGGACTTTAAAAGGAGTTCCTCTCGATCGTTCGAATACGACGAACTCGCTTTGATGCATTTCTTCCAAAAGCGAGGGCAGTGATTCTCGTCGTTGTCGTTGGTGTTGAGCACGGACAAGATGAGGGAGGAGGAGGAGGAGGAAATCTTTTTATTATATCGTTTTACATCCTACGAAGAACCTGGAAGTAACGTACGTAACCGTGGAATTGAAACGACCCGATGTAAGAAGCAGAAGAAGAAGCATCCAAGAGAAACAGAAGAAGAGAAGAGAGAAGAGAAGAAGAAGAAGAAGCAGAAGGCTATTATACGGTGTACCGACCATTCAACCGACCAAGCCCATTACCATTTATCCTGGCAGCCGCGTGCCAGAATCGGAATTTGTACTTTTGCGGGGAACGAGCCGAGCGAATTTATAATAACAAGGAACTCCTTGTTCGAGAGCCTTGTAATCGACATCCTAGATTGCAGAGTATGCCAATCGTCGGACGATTTGACGGATAGAGAAAAGACTAAAAGGCTTGAAAAGAAACGAAGGGAAAAAGGACACGCAGACCGATAATCGCTGAGGCGTAAGCTCGATTATTGGTTTTCGAGCCGCAAAATACGATCGTTTGGCGTATTGCTAACGATCAGGAAAAACGGAAGAGAAACGAGAGGAAGAACCTATCCTTTTTTTTTTTTTTTCTTTTTCTTTTTCTTTTTTTGTCGTATCTAGTAATTGGAATCGCGGTAGCCAAAGTACCTCGAACGCCACGGAAATTTTCACCGATGAGTTTCCTCTCTCCCTCTCTTTTACAAATAACGTAATATCGCGCGACTGAATTACGTAGATTCCGATCGAATGATCAATTTCATCGAGATCGAAGCCGTTCGCATTCTTAATGATCGTTCGATGACTGCAAATAATTGCCATTGTCGAGATCGCGATCGTTAATGGCGCATTTGGAATTAATTATTGCGAAACGAGCTGGGAACGATCAAGGATGTTTCCGCGAATGAAACGTCCTCGGGCTTCTTCCAATTGTATTACGACCAAGACGCCGTTCCTTTTGGATCGATGATATCATCGAACGCAGCGAGAAAGGATAAAAAGGTACGATTGTGAAAAATATGATTACGATAACGTTATTACTCGGATTTGTCCTGAGAATACAACGAAATAATTGCGATCGATCGTTCGACTTGAAAAAATCAGAGAGAGGAGAGAGAGAGAGAGAGAGAAATGATGGATGAGGGAGGTGGGAAGGGAGACGAGAGCTAAAAGAAAAAAAGATATACGAGGATGGGCAAAGAAAAGCAAAGGGTAGGATTTATTACGAGGATCGTATGTCCCGCAAGAGCAGCCGTGAAAGTGCACTCTTCCCCTCCCCTTTCCTCATATCTCTTCCTCCTCCCGCGCGAAGGCGGAGCACTTTGAGCGAGCGCTCGCTCGTGTTGCCCGACGATCGACGTCCTCGCATTCGATTAGTCGGTAACAGTACGTACGCGAGCATGAATTATTAACGGCTAATCGTGTGTACGAGCGGAAAATTACGGCGGTCGGCGTGTTTTGATGTAGGTAAAAGGGCGGCAAGGGTGGTACCTTCTCTTCGAGTCGAAGGGAACGAGGTGTCTCTCGATCTCTCCTCTTCCTTCCCCGATTCTTCTTCTTCTTCTTCTTCTTCATGTTTTCTTTACGCAGATTTCCTTCTACTACGAGAGGAAATTAATTTCATTTAGTCTTCTGCGTTAATTAACGCGTTCGTTCGAGCCTTATTATAATATTATTACGATCGGCCGTAAATCGAACAAGAAACTTTGTATCGATTCGACGAGTTTACCTCGGGATATTTCAGCTAGTATTTTTCTCGAAGCGGCAAAATTACCTTTCTAAAGCGGTAAAACGGCGTTCTTATTAGATATGAATTATGGTTATCAGAAATGTTTAACGTAGTAGATATAAGTGTCTAGAGCGATCAACTTTTTTCTAAGCCACTGTTATTATCCTCTTAGCCGTTTGGAGAAGCGCAAAAGTCGACGAGAAGAACAACTAGCGAATTTTTCTCGTAAGGATTTTCGGCACGTCGAGTTGCGGTCTTTTGCAATTCGATCGTATCCGAGAAGAGAGAGAACGAAGTGGGGGGATACCTTTGATCGTAGTAAAAAAAGGCACGTAAGCTAGAAGATATTCTGCTCTCGTATCGTTTGATCGACTTGCGGTCCCGCCCTACTTCCTCCTCTTTCGAATGAACCCGATGTCTCGCAAGTATCGCTTTCAGATTGCCCTTGATCTTGGAGAGCGTGCGAACGCTTCTAAAGATTTTTTTCTTTATTTTCCCTTCTTTTTTTTTTTTTTTTTTTTTTTTTCTTTCTTTTTTCTTTTCTTTTCTTTTTTTCCTCGACTAAAGTATATGCAAAATATATGGAAAATGCGTGTTCTTACGACCGATCCGTGGTAGGTTCTCGTACGAAAGAAATTTTTCGTTTTGCCTTAGGCAATAGGAAATATGTATAAAAGGAGAAGAAAAAGAGGCAAAGACGCGAAACAATCAAAGTAGAGCGGTTCGCGGCCGTAAACATCCGACCGATTTCGCGCGCGCGTCGTCGTAAAGTCTCGGCGGATACGAGGCAGAAAGATAAGAGACCGTCCGTCGAGTTGTTTCCTCTTCGAAGACTTAAGAACCAGGGAGAGGAAGAGGAGGGTGTTATCCGGTGTAATATGCCGCGCCGTCCTCATCATCGGTTGCGGGCTAAGCTCGTTGCATCTTGCGGTGGAAACAAGAAACTCTCCCTCCCTCCCTCCCCGTTCTTGTTCTCGGTAATCGGGCGCATATCGTTGGAAAACGCTTAGGACCAGCCCATATTCTGAACCAAAAGAGAATCTTACCGGGCTTATCTTCTCGGAACAAATATTACCTCTTTCTTTTCTCTCGTTTATAGCGAATCGAATAGTTTCGTCGGACGGGAAATCGATCGGGGATTCGAGATAGAAAGCAACGAGTTCGAATATCCGGCAAAAGAGTTTGAAGAACCATTCACCCTCGTTTACTACCCTCGTTGTTGGATTAACGTTACCTTTATCGCCGTTCAACGCATATAAATGCAAATTCACCGAACGAGTAATTTGATTATTTCGATTCGCCGATCGATCGAGATATCTACGTTTTAATCCGGCGATCGATTAAGCGACGTTAGAGGCGGAGGAGGTGGTTCGAGAAACGAGCTTTCCTTCCTGCCGTTCGAACGTTCTCTCGATAGGTATCGATTTTCAGAAAGCCAATTCTGCGCTCGATCTGTGAATGGTCGTGCAAACGAGATATTGAGTGGCGGACAGTAAAATATCACGATGCTTCCGATGTACCAATTAGCGTATATTGAAGCGCTTCGTAAAAAGACACGGTCGATATCTCGGGATTTCAAAAGAAAAGGACGAAAGATGTGGGGAAAAAGATGGTTGGTAGGAGAAAGGGAGAAGGAAATAGGCTTCGTGCGAACGTACTTACTGAGCGTATACGCCAAAGTATTACGAAACTCGAACCACTGGTCTTTCCTTTGATTCTCGTCATTTGGAATTAAAGAAAACAGGATTCCTAACGACGCCATAGAGAGAGGAGGAATTGCCCGTTCCTTCGTATATTTTCTGCTCGTTCTGCGCGCACGGGCGCACTCGCGTAATACGAGCGTGGCAAAAAAAGGCACACGAAGAATGCGTTTTATGCCTTGTCCAAAGATAACGTAGAATGATTCGACTTTGTTCGTTGTACGAGGGCCAAGAGAGAGGAAAGGTCTTGTAAACTCGAAGCTTGCCATCAGCACCGGTCCATTACGTCCCTCTATGGAATTTGGTTGGGTCGGTCGTCCGGAGGGAAGATATCCCTCGAGTTAGAAAATTACGGACATCCTATCCCAAGGGCCCCGCTCTCTCTCCCTCTCTCCCTCTCTCTCTCTCTCTCTCTCTCTCTCTCTCTCTCTCTCTCTCTCTCTCTCTCTCTCTCTCTCTCTCTCGTTACAGTCTTCTGCTCGACTTTGCTTCTTCGTTCTCCGCGCGGTCGAACGAAATAAAAGTCCTTTGCTCGATTCTTCGCGGAGCTTCGAAACTACGAGCTGCATCTCCTTCCTTCCTTTCTTACTTCTACCGACCGGATAAGTAAGGGTAACTACGTCTCAATAGCTTCCATCGTGGTAGACCAAGAAGCAGGAGCCCTAATATGGAACTTCTCTCAACAAGCACCCCGAGCTAAGAGCTTGCTTGGCTCTCCTTCGTCGAGTCGATTGAAAGAAAAAAAAAAAAGAAAAAAAGAAAAAAAGAAAAAAAGAAGAGCAAGAAGAGAGGGAAAACTGTAAAGCGTTATTACCGCTAGTTTCTTGTCCAGAAGCAGCGGTGGTAGCCGATGGAACCAACTGCAACACAGTTCGTGTTACCGAGCTACTTATCTTTAAACTCGTGACCAAACTGGCCTTTTACCTTTTCCTTTACTCGCTTCTCATCGTCTTCGAAATCTATCTTCCAAAGAGGTTCCTCCTCATCTTTGATCTCTTTCGGTTTTCGTCGAAACGAAAAGACGCGACTTTAAAGAAAGAATAAAAATAATACGGTTAAAGAGGGTTGATCGTTGAATGATGGCAGATGCGTGTGAGTAACCTTTCTCGAACTTTACCGTCATCGCCAATGGTAAGAGGGAAATGGTAAAGGAATTTATCGTCGGATCGAAGGTCGAGTCTATCGAAAAGGAGAGATCACGAAGTAAGGCCTCGGTTAACGACATGACGCAGTTACGACACCTTCGTAACGACGATCGTTATCTTTACGAGCGAAGAACGCGCCATACGATCGTAGATTCGCATAGAATTCGCCTTCTCCGCCTTCTTTGCGTTCTCCCGACGCGCAGGTGCCGCGCCGCACCGCACCGCAAATTCTGCGCGGTACTTTCGCCTTGCGAATTTTTCATAAGTCTCTTCCTCGATTTATTACTCTCTCTCTCTCCCCCCCCCCCCCCTCTCTCTCTCTCTCTCTCACTCTCTCGCGTTGCCGCACGCTATTCTCCTTGGGACGCGATCTCTCGGCTTATCCGTGAACGATCCATTACTTCTAAAGATGGGCGTCATTTTAATTAATGAAATAATACGAACAACGAATGTGAAATTTTATTTCTACGGTAAGACGGTGGTGGGCCTCCTTCTCGGTCGAAAGGAAACTAACGTAAGGAAACGTGTATGGGAAATAGAAAAGAGGATGAATATCTGACAAGAGAAAAGGGGGAGAGACTGTAAACGGAGGAGAGGAGGGCGTGACAACGACTGCTCTTAGCATAATAATATTTACTATTAGAAGAAACTAAGAGACTTGAATATTCTATGCGGTGGCCTCGCCCAGGCCTTGCACAACGACTTGCAGTCTCGCACCGGCTCTATAATTATGCACGGGGGATGGGACGTGCGCGGACGCGTCTCTCTCTCTCTCTCCTCTTCTCTCCTCTGTTAGCAGCTAGGATCGTCGCTGAGAAAGAATGCACGAGAAGTTTAGGATAGAAATTAATATGATTCTTTGGAATGACGTTGCACTTTTAATCGCGACGCGTTCTTTCAATTGAAATGACGCGTTTTGCGAATTTCTCGCGACATTTTTACAATGATTATCTCGAAAACAATGCGAAAGAAGGACATCGGTGATCGTCGTTGATTATCGCGACGTGATGGAAGACGTTGCACGCTCGACTGATACAACTATGCCGAGTGAAAGTTAGTCGTAGAGAATTACGTCAATAGACGGGCCGGTGAAAAAAAAAAGAAAAAAAAAGAAAAAAAAAGCAAGAAAGAAAGAAAGAAAGAAAGAAAAAAAGTCACGCGTCTAGTAGGAACTTTGAAACGAATATTGTCCGTGCATCTGTGAGAAGAAATCGTGAGCTCGTGGTACATCACGCAATACGTGTTCGTATCCTCGACTAATGGCATTAAACACAAGGTACGTATCGTACGTACGTTCTACGTATATATACGTACCGAACCTCGATATATTCCCGTTCTTGCGTAATCGCCGCTGTCTCGTTCTCCTAGTACTATTCGTCTCTTTTCTCTCTCTCTCTCGCGCGCGCGCGCGCGCGCTAATCCTCTTTTTTTTTCTTTTTTTTTTTTTTTTTTTTCTAAATACCGTTCGCGTTTTATTCGACGGCAAGTTCTCTCCGAGCATCGATTCGCCGCCGTTCCTTTTATCCTCCCGATCTCGAGCGTGTCCTTTTGTTCGAGGCCGAGCACGCTCAGCGAGCGATCTATCGACGGCACGCTAATTAGTAATTACCGATCGAAACGATCGATGCGTTTACGTGTCGACGAACGTCGAGCGGTTTCTCCTGGAACCCGGAAAAGCCTTCCCATCTCGCGAGTCGAATTTACAACGGTCCTATTGTTTCCACGTCGAAACGATTCACGGCTCCTTTTATTTTACGTAATTTGCCGTTCCCCTCCTTATGCCGCCCACATTGACGGCTCGTCGTCGATCACTCCTCGCGACGTATCGTTTGTATTTAACGACTCGATTCTCGTCTCGAGCTCGAAGGAGGTCTTTGTAATTTCCCGCGAGACGATTCGAATTCCAGCGCGCGTGCCGCCATAATATACCTACATAAATACGCCTGCGTGTACTTTGACGAACGTAACGTACCTACTTAACTTTCTCTCGATCCGCTAACTTATCCTCCTTTATCGCGCGAATTATAATCCGCGAAATAGGGCAAGCGTCGATGTTCTTTGGAAACTTCCGTCATAGACCTTTTATATTTTTCATCCGCTCGAAATATACCGCTCGAACAATAACGCTCGTCGTCCTACACGTCACGGAACGCGCGCATTTTCAAAAGCGTGTGCTTCGGCGAATCTAATTTATCGCGAGTACAATATTCGCTCTCTCTCCCATTTTCTTTCACTCTTGGAAGAAAGAGCACGTAGTAGACGTTGGACAAGAAATTAAGGTTCGAGTTCGCGTGCTTTTGTGGGCGTAATTGCCGCGACATACGCGCGCGACCGCGTACCTAAGACTTTGATTATCAAGCACGAAGAAACAAAACGTGACCGTACATGTGCCGAGTTAACGGTAAACGTCTTGAGAATAGAATGCCGTACCTTATTAATCGTTTCGAGTTTGGATTAATGCCGTGGTGGGCTCCTCGCAAGTTTCGTTCCTAGCGAGGTGGGTTTTTCTTTCTAACGAGAGTTATCTCTTTCCCCCCCTCCCCCCTCCCCCCAACCCTCGTTTGCTTTAGTTTTTTAACAGAAGATAGCGCACGCTCGCGGCGTTCCAACTTTACGATTTGACGATTCTTATCTCGCCGTTGAAGGCGAACGGAAAACAATCGCCTCTCTCTCTCTCTCTCTCTCTCTCTTTCTGCCTGGGAAGCCTCAGGCCCTTTACGTAATTACGCTCCGTTTGCGGAAACGTCTCGCGTTATCGTAGATGTAATTAACTTTGATGTCGTTATGGCGCCAACTACGATACCGTGCGAACGATCCTCGAGGCAGTAACTAACTGGTTCTTAGCGAAATCATAGAATCTGGCGTTACTACGATGGATAAAGGGGGAAAAAAGAAAAAAAAAAAAAAAAAAAAAAAAAAAAAAAAGAAAATGATTTTTCAAGAATCGTTAGAAAATTTGAAAAGGCGGGATAGCCTCTTAAATACTCGCGAGAGTTCTACGTTTAGAAACGACTTTACTGTTCCCTAGCTTCATCTTTATTCTCGGATGATCTTGGGTAGTACGCAAGAAAAAGTAGACAAGATCTCGTGGAACGAGAAAGTGCGTACGCGCGAGTGCCGATCGCATAATTGCATGAAATTGGCCGTGGTAAAATAATTGACTTACAACGTATTTGCTCACATTCTTTCGCGACAAAGAGAAAGATATAGGCGTACGCTTACCATCCGAAGAAAAAGATGCTCGGTGGGGAGATAGGGAATGGAAGAAGAGGAAGAGATAGAGAAAAGGGAAAGAGAAAATGAGGAGAGGACGAGAATGCTTTTCCAGCGCGAGGAACGTGGCATCCGGTGTATTCATACGTAGCCTAACTTACGGATCTGCCTCGGTTCTCTGTTTGCGAGCTCTCTCCCTGACATTGCCTTTAATTAGGCATCAAGATAGAACGCACGCGATCCATAATTCGATATACATACGCCACTTACTGCCAGAGAGGGGAACAAACGCTTAACGAATAATTATTCATTTTGCGGCCGGACGAGGACACAGACTTCTCCGTAACGAATCCTTTCGGTCAATAATTAGCGACTCGATTTCCAAAGACGGAAAAGATCCTTTCAATTTCATTAGCGCGAGCATAAAACACGTTTATTATTTTGCATTAACGTTTTTTCGTCGAGCATTAATAAATGAACGCTCGTACGTTTCTATCGTTTGTTGTTTCTTACCGCACGAGAGACTCCGACGATTGTCTCGAGAAAGCCGTTCCACTCTCCTTGTCGCGATGCCGCAAAAAAGTCATTCACTGCGACGAGAGAAACAATTAAAGAAGTTATATTCGGTGAGGCGAAAAGCAAATGCTTTTCATACCCCACCCTCCTCTTTCTATCGATGTGCGCGCGTTCGCGTTGAACGCGCATACCCGTGACACGCCCAAGCCACCACGAGGCCGACCAGGAAACCTAACATTTGCGCTCTCTCTCTCTCTCTCTCTCTCTCTCTCTCTCTGTGGGATACTAACCCTATCTATCCTGGGCAACATATTTACCGACGTGTCACCTAGTACCACCGAGCTCGTGCATGATTTGCGCACCATTCCGTTGGATGCTTCGCGAAAGATGCGCACGATAAGCACGAGACGACGACGTAAGATTTTCTTTGTAGAGGAACGAAGAGAGAGCCTCTCTTTGGTTTCTTCGAGTACCTGCGAATAAGCGAAGCAACGCAGAGAAGAAGAATGGATGGTACGCGTAGTCACGCGTGTGCATGTGCGTGCGCGCGATCGAACACGTGTGAGTGCTCGCGTATAATTGCGAGCAGGTGCCACATTAATCTTGCGGCCACCGTAACCCATTTTCTTCGCTCTCCTATCCGGCCGTAGCCGCGCCGCGGATAATATGAAATAACGCAAAGAGAGGAAGAGAAAGAGAGAGAGAGAGAGACGGAGTGATATATATAACTCATTACTTTGTAATCAGGCAGTCCATTTTCTCTTGGAAAATTTAAAACACGATCACCCGTCTCCTCGATTTACTTTTATCGATCGTTCGTTAAAACTTTCGAGTGTCCAAAGAACTTTCTTCGAAGAAATTTTATAATTGAAAAGTTTTCTCTCTCTCTCTCTCTCTCTCTCTCTCTCTCTCTTTCTCGAGAGAAATTTTTCATCTTCATCGATTCTTCGTGAACGACTTTTTCTTCGCTCTCTCGCTCCCCCCCCCCCCCCCCAGCCATTCTCGTTTCCACTCGCGACTTAAGTTTGGCGTGATTCACGAGCGGATACATCAACGGAACGATATAAACCGTAAAAAGGAGAGAAAGAGGGAAGAGAGAGGAGAGTCATCGGGGTGCAGAGAGGACGGGGCGCGTCGTAAGAGTCTCGACAGGCTCGTCGAGTCGAAGCAAAGATGGGAGAGGGAGAAGGAGAAGGTACGAAGGACGCGCAAGGTGCCATGAATGCCACTTAGAGGATTATTAACGAGCGACCGATGCTTAGGCCGGCCGATGGCGATGTGCTTTCAGGCTATTCGAAATTCTCGACTACGCGAAGGCTGTTTAACGACGAGCAAGTCGAGATTTACGTCGAGATCCTAGAGGCGAGTCCTTTCGCGCAAAGTGGGCGGTATAATCATTGATAAACCTTTCGAGGACCTCTTGACATCGAGCAACGTCGAGACGTAAAGGAGGAAGAGAGGAAGGCTCGAAAAGACGAGGGGGAAGAGCTGACGAGAGGGAGAAAAGTCACTGCCCTTGGTGTCAAATTTCCAAACGAATCATCCAGTCAAGAAATATCGGACCGAAGATATTCATCTCGCAAAAGAGGATAGAGATCTTGTCTCTATCCTCTTCACTTCCTCTTTGTCCTCTTTCTATGGGTCTTTCTAACTGATTCGCGAATGAGACTCTAAATTTTGATCGATCGTACCCGCGATATCATCTCTACCGCTGATAGATGGATAATAAAATGCGCCTTTTTCTCTCTTCTGTTGCAGCCAGAAACTGTGCCACAAGCACGGATCGACATGACACGAGTCCTGGAGGTTGCAGCCGCGGAGGACATCACCGGGCATCCCTATAGCCTGGCCGTGACCTCGCCCGAAGGCGTGACGTTCGTTAAGGGCACGTGTCGAGAGGAAACGAGATGGTGGGCTGACGTTCTCCAGGTGTATTCGCGAAACAAAGTACGTCGATCGCTTCCTCTTCTTCCTTTACCTCCCCGTAAAAGTATATTACCTACCGTACGTAAGCGTGTCCGTTCCCTTCACCGAGCGGCCCGTATGTACCTCGATCGATCGTCTTGTTCGAATCCTGCTGGTGTAGTTGAAAGGTTTACGATTGTGCGCGTATCGATTCGGTTACGCAAGAAACGATCGATCGAGTAAACCTCGTCGTCGCTTAACCTGCCGTTGTTGTAAACGCGCAAACGATCGCATATGTTAGGAGGCCAAGGCGATGCGTACGTGATATCTCATGCCGAGAGAGCACGTACTTGCTCGCCTATCTACGTAGGTATATGCGCGCACGCATATGGAGAAGGTGAACGTACAGGAAATGCGAGGGTTCTTACGAATTTTTTCATTTTTTATTCTTCCGCCTTCTTTGCGTCCTTCTCTCCTTCTTCCTTTCTCGCGCCGGTGTAAAAGAGACGCGATTATTATTTCCGTTATAGGAATCGTAAAAGTAATTATTTTGACAAATCGCGTACTTTTCCTCTCGAGAACGATAAAGTTTCACAAGATTTTTATAACGCCTCGTCGTTATCTTCCTTCGGTGGATGCGAATACATCAGTAATGAATGAGATGAGAGAGAAAGAGAGAGCGGGGGGGGGGATTTTAGGAGATGATTAGCCTGCATCTAAGGACAATCCCAGTGGCGATTTTCATTCGTTTGTATGGTCTCAACATTATCGATACACGACATCGAGCACGGCTAGCTCGTAGATCTTCAGCCGCCTCGGCCGTTTACATACGGTCGAGATTATTGCTTCGGACACACGTCGGCGCTCTTATGAATTATGCACGCGGCGAGGGCTACACCTTCGTGGAACATTATCAATGTTATTGCTTATCTGCCATTATTACGGCTGCCTACAATGGACGATTCTCTTTTTCTCTCTCTCTCTCTCTCTCTCTCTTTTATTCTATTCTACGTTTCTCCCCTTCATACGAAGAGAAGATATCGCCTACGTAGAAATTCTAGGACATATCGTGGTATGAAATCCCTTCGTAGGATGATACGAATTGAATTTTTCAGGGTCGACACAAGCGAAACGCCACGTTTCCTGGCAGTCAAACGACGATCCTCCAAGTTACACCGGCGATTCGAAGTAAGTCGATTTGTCATTTGTTAAAGTTTTCTCGATGTTTTATTTTCGATGGGTCGTTATTTGAAGGTAACACGCCGAATCCACCTCGACCGCGCTTCAATAGCTGCCGATCGGAACCTCGAAGCAATGCCATGTGGATTACGGAAACAACTAGCGGCTCGTCGGAACTTTGCTCTTCCGTATTTTCGTCGACACCTTCTTCGGTCACTACCAGCGTGTCGACGATGACGAGTTGCTCGACGAATTCTCTTCTGAGTAATGGTAACGTGGACAGCAACAACGTTTCGCCGCTGCGAAGCAGTACTCCTTTGGAGAACGGTACGAACGGCCCTTATTTAACATCGTCTTCGTCGTCGTCGTCGTCGTCGTCGTCGTCGGCAGCCACATCGGTTTCCATAAACGGAAACGTCGTATCCGTGAGCACGGCTTACACGACGACGCCAACGAGCACCGTCGTCGTGTCCGCCTCGAATACGACGATCTCGAGCACATTGTCTAGCAGCAGTTCTAGCACAACTTTGACCGAGAAACCACCAATGATACCAAGCGAAGTTAGATCAATGTACAGGGATCAACCCGCCAGTGGATCCTCTCCGCCGACTAGAGACAAATTGTGCGCCGAAGACAAGGCTAGACGTAGGTCGAATCATCAACAGGGAGAACATGGATCCAATGAGAAGTTAGGTCGGTATCGAATTTCTAAAGTTCTCGTCGTACCACTTCGTTTTCTGTTTAATATTAATCGATAGATTAATCCTTTCCCCATAGACGACGACGCTTGTCGAAGAATATTCTTAGAACACGAGAGAGAACGGGAAGGTAAATTACGGGATATTGCCGCGTCATTGACTCAACCGCGAATTCGCAGAATCAAGCCTAGAACCTCCGAGCCAACGAGGGACGTAGTCGATGCCTCTAATGCGGTTCATCGAGACAAACTCGTAAGTACTATTCGATGTATAATTGATCAAACGATACATATCTTATCGATCTTTTTTAATTCGCAGGTAAGGGGCGATCCCGATGGTTGCGGATTAGATATTTCTAGCATTAGATATTCGCCTACCTCCGAATTGAGGGTCGATTTACCGGCGGAAAATGTACTAAACATTAAGAAGGGTTGGCTAATGAAGCAGGGTTTAAATAAGGTGAATATTTTCCAAAGCCGAAGTAGAAAAATTTTGTTGAAAGTATACAATCGGGGTTTCTCTTGTCAGGAGTGGAACAAGCATTGGTTCGTTTTACGAGGTTGTGGCCTGATGTACTATAGAGATCCTTGCGCGGAGGACAAGGGCATCATGGATGGCGTTATAGACTTGAATACCGTTACTGCGGTTACGCCGTTGCAGGTCGCAAGAAATTATGGATTTCAAACCGTGGTAAGATGCGCAACAGGAAAATTATACCCGAGCAGTGCTTCGGAATTACTTTTTCTTAATGCGGATATTTCAAGATCGTCAACGTCCTCGTCGTCGTCGTCGTCGTCGTCGTCGTCGTCGTCGTCGTCGTCGTCGTCGCATAAGAGAAAGACGTTTCGAATGATAACTCGTGATTTTCCTGATGCAGGCCTGGGACGAAAGAGGTAGCACCGTCTTATCCGCGGTGACGGCCGGCATTAGATCCAGCTGGATGTCGGCTATTAGAAGAGCGGCTAATCTGCCTGATCCCGATAGCAATGGGGAGTCGTTGCCGATATGCTCGGACAATCAACAGGATATTAATTCTCAATCACCGACAACGTAAGCGATAAGTTTCTCCTTCCTCATTTTCGACAACGCGTTCTATCGCAAGACGTCTCTTACAATTAGTATTAAAAAATTCTCCATCCATAAAAGGTCCATCAACGATCGCGAAAGGGATCCCGTAATTCCTCCGACGTCGAATACGCCTCGATCGGTCCTATTTTCCTCCGACGAAGAATACAGAACTGCATCGGAGGGCGGACGAAGAGAATCCGGTGACTGGTCGGAAATTCCGGTTTCGCCGCCTCTTATTAGAAACGGCGATTGGTCTTTACCTTTGAAAGGATCCAACTGGTCCGACACGACGAATCACGAGTGGTCGGAATTACCACCGTCGCCGCCATTGACGAGAACGGCTCTATCGAGGGTTAAAGCGAGATCGAGGTCGAGTTCGAGATCGCGCGTTTACAAGAGGAGTCGTAGCTCACCTCCGAGTTCCCGACGAAGCACCCTGGACAGCGTAAGGTCGGAGGACCTTATGATGGCCTGCTGCGAGTTAGGAGAAGACGAGGAGCAAAGCAACGGGCACGTTCAAAGCAATAGCCGTCTCTCCGGTTCGAACGACAGTCCCTTGATCGTCGAACTCTTGGAGAATCAAGTTTCCCTATTACGCGATCAACTCGATCACAATCAGTCCCATCCAAGCGCACTGCTAGTCATCGTCGAGCGTCAAGAAAATGAGATAGAGAAATTAAAGTCACAGTTGAGTACAGCGCGATTGGACGTGGCCAACGCCGAGAAAGAATTATCAAGATTGAGACAGCAAAAGGCAGAGGCGGTGATCAGGGAAAAACAGGTGGAAGAATTGCTCGGTACGATACAGAGAACGGAACAACAAAGGAACAAGGATCTCGACGATTTGGAAAAATTGAAAAAAGTTTATACGAGGGAGAAGGAGATACTAGAATGCAAATTATTGGAAACCGAGGCTATTCTTAGAGAGACGAGCGAACGATGCGAGATGCTTACGAACGAGTTGACTTCGAATCACAGAAACGTCCAACGTTTGCAGGAAGAGGTGCAGGCACTTGGCGAAAGACTCTCTCAAGGTTTTTTTTTTTTTTTATTTATTGCCTCCTTTATTACGTAGACGACGAAGAGAGCAGACTTTATTAACTCGTTTATTCCTTTCCCTTTTATCATAGGTATCGAAGAAAACGAACGACTGTACAATAGAGTCAGAGAGCTGGAAGAAAGGGGTGGCCTTCCCGGATCGCGAGAACGAGGTAGAAGCTTCGATTCTCTTAGCGATCTGACCAACATCGATTTGGACATGGATCTCAATATGCTCGACAAGGAGAGGTAACAGGATAGCACAAATCAATAACGCGTATTTTAACGCGTCACGCCTCCTCTTTTTTTCGAATCGAATAAACATATCGTTCGCGTGTATCTTTTTTCTTTTCTTTTTCTTCTTCTTTTTTTTTCTCCTTTTTTTTCTTTTAGGGTCGTAGAAGAGTACGAAGAGTTGAGAGTTCGATTCGAGAAGGCCATATCCGAGATACGTGCGATGCGTAAAGAATTGCGCGAAGCTCACTCGACGCAGGATGCATTGGAATTGGAGATTTTTGCTTATAAGCAGGATGCCATCGGTGTTAGCGAGACGAATCAAGCGCAGGTACAATTGATGGCAGCTCGTATTCAGGATTTGACCAACAAGCTCGCCGCCAGCGAGAAACAAGTTAGAACGCTTAAGCAGAAATTGACAAAGGCGGAAACCAGGGATAAGAGGAGATCTCTCTCCTTGAAGGGAAGGGAATCTTTTCAGATATCTCAGGAAATGGAGGATAAGCTTTGCGACTTGGAGAATAAGATTTGCGCTATAGAACGCGGTGGTAAGGGCGGCGGTGGCGGCGGCGGCGGCGGCGGCGGCGGCGGCGGCGGCGGCGGCGTTGGTTCGAATTCGAAGGAGTCGAGTCCGAATTCGAAGAAGGAGAAGAAGAAGGAGGGGAAACATTTGGATCGCGCTAGATTGCGCAGAAAGTCGTTGGACAGCGCCACCAGTTCGGAACCTATGAAGGTGTTGATCAGATTGAGCACGTTGGAGACCAAAGTCGCGAGCGTGGCCGAAAATATGGCGAGCGACGTCGAGAAAGACTCCAGCGAGTGCAGCGAGGTCAGCGCGACTTCCGTTGGCAACGAGATCCCCTTGGAATTTCTCTCGAGATTGAAGAAATTGGAGAGGGCCGTGTGGAAGTCGAAGCGACGATTGGAAAAGTGTTTGGGCTCGACCCAAACTGAGGACAAGGCGGAGAAGTGCTTGCGCGAGGTCAACGACATATTGGACTCGTGCTTAGAGTGTAAGAAGGGCCAAGTCGGTGGTGGTCAAATCGGCGAGTCGATAGGAGTAGTGGTATGTAGACTAGAGGCTATACTTAAGGATAAATTAAGCGAACTCACGAAGAGACGGCAGACGCTCGCGTCGAACGACCGGTTGGACGACAGGGAGAAAGTAAAGTTGATCGCCGAAAGGATAGCCTTCGAATCCGTGATTCTTGGACGATTGAAGCGGGCGATCGGCGGTGGTACCTTAGGCGACAAGAGCGCCGTTCTCGGTGAATTGCTCGAAACTAGTCAGCTTGCCTCAAGCTTAAAGCATAAGATTCATGGAACCAAGCCCAAAACGTACCAAAACACGAATTACGTTCAGTATCTTTCTAGGGTCTTAGCTAATAAGTTAGTGCTCGTAGGAGGCGTTCTCCCTGTTAAAACGGAGGCGTCGCTTCAACTTTGCAACGCTCGAGCCGAGTGCTTGAGCTTTTTATTGCAAAAGCAAAAGGAAGTCGACGGTATCGTCGGACGTTACAAGGAAACGAAATTGAGAGAGCTGGCGGAGGCCTTGGCGATCGAGACGCTCAATCTCTCGGATCAGGAGGATCATCATCATCTCGCCAAGCAAATAAACGTGTCGAGCAAGAAATTGCTCGAGGATAAGCGTATTCGCGAGGCTTGGGCCCTCGCCCAGGAGACCGTCAATAAGGAGCTCGTGCAAAGCGAGGTGTCGCGCGTTATATTGCACTGCGCGCAGATCTACGAACAGGATATCGCGTCCGTCCTCGACACTTGTCTAAGCTTCAACGAGGCTGGATCCGTAGGTTTGGAGAATTGGGCGGACGAAACGCGAACGAAATTACGCAAAGAGATTCAACTGTCCGTAGAGGAACTCTCGGAGGTTTACGAGGATACTCTACGTACGATGAAGCGTAACAAGGGCCTCGCAAGTACCATCTCGGAATACGATTCTCATAGACTTTTGACGGATTACGCCGACGTGATCGCGCACAAAGCTTTAATAGATGCCAGAATAGCTCTTCTCCAGAAGAGCACGAAACCGTCGACCTCTTTCAACAACAACAACAACAACGGTCAAAGCGGTCAGAATTTTCTATCTAGTCTTATTAAAAACGAGGACCTTCTCTATCACTTGACCGAGGATAACAACTCTGGTAAATTCGATAACGATCTCGTTCTCGAGGCAGAGTGCAATTATCTTTATCGACAGTTTGCCGAGGAATGCGAGGATAGGATATCCGGTAGGCAGGAGTCGAAGGAACGAATTAAAACGATAGGACAAAATTTAGTATATCTCGAGGAGGACATAAGCGGACTCGCCAAAGTTATAAAAGAAAAGGCGGTGGGTGGAGAAAAGGCGGCTAAGACGATCTGTCAGTTTGAACGTTCGAGCAACGGGCTCGCGGATTGGACGAACGTTTGCGAAAAGTGTTCGCAATTAAGAGAGCAAATCAAAAGACTCGCCGCTTACGTCGATCTTATGTCCTGCAAACAGTGCGAGGAACTGCAGGAAACCATAGAGAGGCTAACGGCTCAACACGAGGAAGAGCTGGAAACGCTCAAGAGAAATCAGGAGAAGGATATAATGGACATAAAGGGTGAACTCGACAGTCAAAGGCAGTCCCTTACGACGCAGTACGAGCAAGAAGCGGCTAGTCTGCGTGAAAGGGCGAGAAAATTGGAGTACAGATTGAACGCAATGGATTCCGAACATTCTGCTCACGTCAACGAGCTACGTGCCGTTTATCAGAGATCCATAAGCGCCGAACTCGATACCGATGCCGAGACGAGAAAAAGATACAAGGAGGAGATCAAACAGCTCAGGGCACTTTGCGAGAAAGGATTGTTGGCCATGGAAAATTCACACCGACGTATTATTTCAGAGATGGAGGAAAAGCATCGGCAGGAATTGGAAAATTTGAGAGTCGAGAAGGAGCAAGCACTCTCGGAAGAGACCCAAGCGACTTTGGCCGCATTAGATGCCATGAGAAAGGCGCACGAGCACGAGGTACAAAAGGAGATTGCCAAGTTCAAGCAGGAATTCATCAAGCAGATGCAAGCTCGAGAGGATATCGGTGAGCTGCATAAAGAACACGAGTAAGTATGGTGGAAGTGAGTTTGTTTGTTTTTTCTTTTTTTTTTTTCTTTTTTTTTTTTTTTTTTTTTAAGGAGCTGATCCTTAAACGAAACTTACGAATTATTATTCTTCAGGGAAGAAATGGAGGAAATAAAGCAAGAAATTCTTTCATTGTCTGCCAAATATTCATCGAAGTGCGTCGAGTCTGCCGCTTTGGAGGAAAAAGTAGGTACTCTTACGAAGCAACTTGCACAAGCGCAACAGCATATAATGCAGCTAGACGCTAGGAACAAGCAGCTGAGGGCGCACTTTCTGGTGGAATGTAGCGACGCTGGTATCAATGATACTATTCAGATTTTAAAAAGCGGAGAGAATGACACAGTCGAACCGAAGGAGGAACTTTACAAGCTACCACAGCACATAAAAGTATGTAAAATTAGGCTCGCCTAATCTAGGATATTTCATTCGTGAAGAAGTAGACACGTGGTTAACCAACAATACAATACGTATATCTCGTAATTATCATTAACTCTGCTGCGATCGATTACATGTTGCGTTAAGAGAAAAAAAGAAAAAAAAAAGAAAAAAAAAAAAAAAAGAAAGAAAGAAAAAAAAGAAGAAGAAAAAAAAGAGAAAGAAAAGAAGCAAACGTTAACGTGTAATCGTGTATCCATTAGCTAACATCGATTTCTAGCTATTCCGTGAATTCGCATTAGCCGTACTGACGCATATTTTCGATATTTCACTAACAGCATGGGGACACCCTTCGTGAAACGACCGGTGTACCACAGAAATCTTCGTCACTAAACACCTCGCCAGCGTACTCACCGCAACGTGTAAGAAATAATCACGAGTCGATGCAAGGAACGAGCGAGGAGCAGAAATTAACGAGCGAACGCCCAAAAAGCTCCTTATCCACGCTTCAAAAGTCCCTTTCGGCGGATAAACCGAGCAGCTTCTCGTACAAGCTCGAACGAATTAAATCCATATCGTTGCCTTACTCGAATAATTTAGTTAGGCCGGGGAGTAGTACTGCTATTTCATCGCACGATAGGAAAAATACGATCTTAACTCAAAAGAACGAAGAACATAATGGTATAGCATCGCCATTATGGGACAGCTTAAGACCAAGGAGCGGATTGCCCCATCAGTATCAAGGTACAGAAGAGAGGTGAATGGAAACGTATCAAAAAAGCATCTCTGGTGGGTGGTGGTGGATATGCATCTGTATTCGGATAAAAAGTGCTGCGCTTTCCTTTTTTTTCCTTTTGTCCTTTTTTTTTTTTTTTTTTTCTTTTTCCCTTTTTTACCAAGTATATTCCGCATATTCGATGTATATACGAGTAAATTGGTTATATCGAGTTTTATACCGATGGAAAAAGTCGCGTCAAATTGCTTTGTTTGTGGTATCGTTTGTTATGCCATGTGATTTACGATCGTGTTACGAGATACTTGGAGCATGCACTCGAATTGACTTTTCTTTACTTTTCTAACACGGATCTTTTAACCGATATACGTGATCGGGACAACGACGTTGTCCGATTCATATTTATAACTGGTGCTTATTAAAATTAATTACTCCAAATCGGGATTGCTTGTATTTTACGGAGGAAAAATATCGTGATGAAAAATTGATTCAAAATCATTTTTCTTATATCATTTTTTGATAATTTTTATATCCTTTAAGAAACTACTATCCTATCCGAAAGAACGGTGCAAAGTAGTTATGTGTGATGACATGTAGGAGGAATGTGTTTACCAAAGTGGCGCTCATTCGTACGCGAGTATGTTTGTATTTCATTGATTCTAACGCAAAATTTGCACGAGCCTTTTATAATATCGTTAGTAAATACATATATGTGTGTGTGTGTGTGTGTTTATATATATATATATATACACACACACACACACATATAAACATATTTATATACGTGTTAAACGTCAAAGCATGAAGGTGATAATTTATAGCTGAATTATAACCGATAATTATATTCTTACTTGCTAACATTTGTTTGAGATGAAATTAACAATGCGCGATATGCAAGACGACTGTGTCTTGCTCTAGCTATAGACGTCTGAACTTAATATAATACTTAACTGACTTTTCATAGAAATCGAAGTTGTATCTCTATGTCCATGTATACGCTTCTACGTGGAATCGTAGCTCTTACTTGGCCAATCTTTAACCGTTCGAGTGACGCTTATATCGGAATATAATACAGGGGATATAGTAGGGGATAGAATTAATTGTGATGTTTGACGTAAAATAAAACGGAGAACGGCATTTTGACGTAGAAATACAGGTACGATTCCCTGCATTATCCTGGACACGATAAGAATGTGGAAATAATTGTATGTAATATTTAATCCAGCAGTTGGTACGATTAATAAGGTATCCGAGCATATAACTGATATCCCTTGGAAAGGTATAATCTAAAGTAAATGAATTTTTTATTTATTGCGAAAAGCTATCGCATAGATACTTTACACGCGTAGTAATATCCGTGAGATATAAAAGTCCTATTAGCGCATAATTGTATTTGGACAATTATTTAAAATAAAAGGTGGCACAGCAGAGATGCGAATCAACGGTACTGGCAGTCGGAAACAGGCGGACAAACAAAGTGAAAAACAGCAACAATCGGAGACATATACCCTCCGTACCGACACTCGTCACCCATCCTACCTCAGCCCGGAACCCCCAGCTCTCTCCGTTGCAGGTCTGTCATTAAAGAAAGAAAAAAAAAAGAAAAAGAAAAAAAGAAATAAAAATACATATCTTTTTCACGTGAGCTTTTCGATAAAAACCATTAATTTTTTAATCTTTTTTCTTTTTTTCCCTTTTTTCAGAGCTGATGAGGTCTCCATTATTGAGGTGGTCGAGCAGAAATTGTCGTAGCTTGCCTCCTACACCTCTACCGAGTTATCATCAACCGCTCCACCCCCCACTCCCCGCGGTGGGCATGGTTGCAGAGAGGAAGAAACGTTTCGAAGTTTAAACTCTGTCCATTTTACGCATTAAATCACTCGAATCATCAATTTATACGCACGAGCCATCGTCTTTTACGATACGCATTCAATGTGACTTTTACGAAAGCGTGCAAATTTCATTGTTGTGTTTTATATGGTGCTAATCCGGTCGCTCTCGTGCACATTATTTCTTAATTTCTCTTTTTCTTTTTATTTTTCTTTTTAATCGCGTAGATTGGCTCAGGAATTGAAATGTGTGGAAACTCGGCGGTTTAAAATGCGTTCCTTGTGACTGTTATTCGCGACGATGATTCGGTATATGCGATTCGTAGATAATTAGTATACATTGATAATGTGCAATAAGTCGTGCTCAAGTACGTGCTTACCTTGTATCGCATCACTCTATTGAGCATGTTTATAAGGTAAACATGATTCAATAATAATCGAAACGAGCCTTTAGGCTCGTCAAAGTAGGCGGGTTCTTTACGCCCATCTTCGTTCCAGGTGGCTTACTATACGAGCGTTCATTACACGCCTATTCGTACAATAGGTTGTTTTTGAGAAAGTTTATCAGAAAATTTTTGCTAAGTACATTCGTATACAAGATGGTCGCCAGATTCTCGCGACGACTGACTTTGATATGCATTTAAACTTTGATAACAAGTTTTTTCCATAGATACGATTAGTTAGTCCCATTCCTACGAACAACTTTGACGAATAATATTTGAGACGCGCTATTTTTCCTTCTTTGTTTAGAAAAAAGAAAAAACAAAAAAAAAAAGAACACTTTTTACAAGAAGATATTCCGCGCTACAAGCTTGGTGCGATAACTACAATTAACGAACGAGGGAAGGGGGGGGGGGTAGACGAGAACATAAATCGCGAGTCATGTACACAAGAAAATATTTACGTGATAATCGCTATAAAATTATTGTCTACTATTTCAACGCATACGTATCTCGATGTTATGTCGTCCAATGATAACGATAGGAATCAGTTTGTTGTCTATTTTCCAAATATATACCCAAACATCGCTAGCTTTATTTCTGATTTCGAATTTGACAATGAATTTAAGTTTAATCGTAACAAGCTCAAATTTCTATCATTCTTTTGTATATCAATTTTGATTCGAAATCAGGCCTCCGTTATATGAATTTTGTGTTATACACGGAATAAATCTAAATTAATATCAACGTGCAAAACGAGAGAAAGTGAGAAAAGGAAGACTTTCGTTGATTTAGAATCGAAATGAATGTTATGCTTGTTTTTGCTCTTGTTATGTACAGATTTTGCACATAATTATGCAGTTATATCGTCGCATTGTGTATTATCGCATCTTTCATCGTGTAAATGTTTTCAGATTGCGATCATTTGATGTTAATACTGTATAGTTTATGATGTTTTCTCTAAGATATCAAATATAAATAGTTTTGAATTAATCTTTTTCCATTGAAAATGGATCCGTTTACTATATATCAATATTGCATTCTACTACTTTACGACCGATCGCGATCCGTTGCAGCGATTCGCTTGCTATTGAAACGGTAAACATGATGTTGAAAAAAAAAAAAAAAAATTCATTATCTCTTATGTAATTACTCAGGATTGTTTAACATTTATAATATATTACGATTATGATATTGTATTTGTATTATAATTTATAACACGTTTGAAATAAAATATACAGTAACTATCGTATATTTGTTTCTTCATTTCGCATATTTATCTCTTTATTCTGCTAAATAACAAACTCCAAATCTATCTTGCCATCTTTATTATTTTAATAAATATTACAAGAGAGATTGACATTTATAAAATGAGATGATGAAAAGAGGACGATTTGATGTGCATTCTTTTTAAATGTCAATATTATTATGTCGAGATCCAAATCACGCGACGCAAGTAATATCGGTCGAATGGCTGAAAAAACCAAAAGTATAAATAAAGTTTGTACGATTGACAAACACTTTTCTAATAATCTTATCTTCAGAGAAAGTGTAATCTGCCATATGGTTTTATTGAGACATACTATATCATTTTTATTCGGTACATTAACTCGATCGTTAGATTACGCGTGAGATGGGAATAACCTACTACTACGTCAATCTAGCGCACAGTGATGATGACTTATATTGCCCTTCTAGTTCGTATTTTGTTAATTTCCCCTGTTGCTAAAGTCGTACGCATTACGATCGAGAAAGGTGATGATAAACAGCCTTAACAGCAACTTAATATTGTTTCGTTGAGAACGGACATTGTCAGGCAAGCTCACTTTCTGATTTTCATAGGCCTCTTAATATTTGACAGCTCCACGAAGTCGACCGAAACGGCGATCTGGTAATAGGAGAACATGATACGCAAGAAAGTAATCGTGTATACGTTACGAAGTTGGCCGAAGTAGTGGGCGGGTTTACGTAAACGGCCGAAGCGGATGGACCAATCGCAAGGCAAGACATGAAGGACCTTTACGAAGTCGTACGAAGTACTTTACGTGTGGCTACGAAAAAAGCCGAAGCAAGCCGCTAATTGCGCGATCTCCTTACTCTCATACGTCTCCTCGTATCTCCCCAGCTCCACGAAATCGGCCGCAACAGAGTTCTTATAGCAGGATAATAGAAAGTACAAAGAGATTAACGCTAATCTCTTGCGATATTATGTTCTCCTTGTAATTCGTTCTTTTTGCGGCCAAAATTCTGTCTTTCACGAACTAGAAGGAAACAATATAGCATCGTTTAAAATACATTATAGAACGTTCAAATGATTGTTTTTTTTTTTTGAGCCGAATAACCTTTTTCGTATATTCTAAGCAAGATGCATTTGAATTTTGAGAAAAGAATTGACAATCATTTGTATCCTTGTTGAAAGTAAACGGAATAAAATTTACTGAGAGATACGTAAAATATGCGCAATGAATTTTTAACGATTGTTCGTTATAAAATACAAAAGTGCGTGTGTATCTCCTCGCGATGAGACCTGTACGATATTGTACAATATTGTATGTGAAAATTATTGTTATAAACGAAGCACAAGTATCGTCGAATTAATTGTTAAGTTTATATTAAATTTATCATTATTTCTATACCAAATGAAAATACATTTGACAAATAATAGTTTTACCTTCTCGTCGACACTAGGCGCTGCAATCAATCCTCTCACGGTCTGTCGGTAAAGTCGAGTGAGAGAGCTTCGAAGCGTTCGGGTTAAGGTTATGTACTTTTATTGTTTCGTCAATTTAATAGCTACGTTTGTTTCTAATAATAAATATTCGTTACGATCCGTTGAGATTCCTATTGAAATAAACGAATGCGAGGAATTTGTTGTTATTTTGTCTTAAGTAATTGTTAGTTTTCCGTTTTTAGAGCAGTCAGTATTTGTATTTAAAGAAAGAAAAATATTCCTCGGAAAGCATCATAGTTTCTTTTTAACCGCTGACTGTAAAATTAATCAAAATCTTCCTCTGAAAGTATCGTTGTACTCTGATAAAATATGATACTCCTAAGAGGACTAACTTGTATCTTACTTAGACGGTATCGAATAACAAGAGTATCTAATAATTCTTATTTTTGTTGTTATAACGTTGCATTTAATGTTAATGTTAAACAATGTCAATGGTATTCTACGAAAAGGGATGTAACTAAGATAGATTCCAAGGATACTAAAAACAAAGTAAGCACGGATTTTGTGGAAGTAGGTAATTTATTTCAAGAATTTTCATGTTATTAAATAACTCTGAAACTTTATTAACATTATATTAAATTTTTGATTATATTCTAGTTAAGCAAAATACAATATCTGCCGGATACCTAGTAATTATAGCAGTGGGCATTACACTTTCTATCTATATCGGTTATTCCATACTACACGAATTGTTTTCTAGCAACAGTCCGTACGGAATTTACAATAGAGCTTTGGATCGTTGTCAAAAGAATACAAAAGTTCTGGATGCTCTTGGAGAACCTATAAAAGTTTATGGCGAAGGAAGAAGAAGAAGAAATCATTTCAGGTAAGATAACATTAATTTTTGTTAATAATTCTTACGCAAATAAAAAGTATATCTATCAACTTATCGTTATAGTCATGGTTTCTACGAAAAAGATGGAACGAAATATTTGAGATTGAAATTCTATATGGAAGGGATAAGACGTAGAGGCACCGTATATGTCGAAGCAAAAGTAAGCATCATGTATTGTGTTTTTTTTTTTTTTTTTTTTCTTTTTTTTGTATCTGTTACTTCGTCGTTGCTTCGATCGGTGATCCATATAAGTAGAGATTCCGTTAATCATATAAATGCAATTTACATTTCAGAACGTGTCCGATAATTACGAATTTACGTATATATATATGAAGCTGGATGATGTTCTTGGAAGTGTTCTTACAATAGAACCCAATGAAAAGTAGGAATCAGCAGTGGCGACGAATGAACGTGGCTGCGTTAATTAATTGTTTACAAGTCTTGCGAATTATTCAAAGAAAATGAATTGTACATATAGGAGGTATTATTTCTATCCATAGAATAATACTCATATCGTATATGAGTGTTATTCATTCATTATTCAAGATATATCGTAACAATAATATATGTAATTATATATAAAATGTGCTGATGTCACATACACGTGCTTTATCTAGAGAAAAGATGATCATTAAATTCTTATAAATATTTTAGGATTTATATTGCATTCCGTCGTTTAATCGTAACTCGATTAGAAGATATATAATTCGAAGCACACGTCAACATACTTTTGTCCTCTTCGTACGAAGTTCTATCAAAAGAAAGATATTAAGAAGAGGCACGTGTACCCTACGAGCTCGACAATAGTAATCTCTCAAAGTAAGAGCGAGTACACCGAGCGCGGGAGTTCTCTCTCACGCGCTTCTTTGCCAATACCAGTAGAATCGAACTGACAGTCGTGTATCCGTCGGCGAAGTACGAGCGACTCGTTACGCATACGCGATTAAGTATGAAAAAAATCCCACATCAACGGAGAAAATATTTCGTGATCGTCTTATAAAATAGGAATTTTAATCGCGTCACTTTTTCTTCTTCTTTTAAACGTTCCCTTAAAACAAGTGCCGATTTAATTATTTTCTCATATACACATATATCGAGAGTGAAAAGAAAATAAAGGAAGAGGATAAAAAAAGAGATTCGTTCGGAAACAGTTGCGGACTACGGGTATATCGTTCGTTGGTAAGGAGTAAAGAAAAAAACCAATTATCAATGTCCTTAACGATCATTGTGTAGATATAACTACGTATAAAATCACGTAATCTTTTTGTAAGGAAATTTATCGGATCGAACGATTGATAAAGAACCGCGATGTTTTTTCCCCCGCTCATTTCTTTTCTCTCCAAGAAACTCATATTAATCAGAATCAATAAAAGAGAAGGATCAATATAGAGAAGCATAAAGCATCCTAGTCTTTCGCATATTTTTCATTAGGTTCGCTCAAAGAGGAATAGTAAAAAATCGATTAATAATAAGGAAGAGGACTGATTATTGATAAATTAATAAAATTATCACGAAACGATCGATAAACGAAATGAAGAAGTGTTGTTCCTGCTTTACGGGATTTAAGGCCGTCTTTCAACCACAAGATAGCGGTACAGCTTTAAAACCGATATGCACCAAACCAGAATGCATGCCTCGACCACCGAATGCCTCCGAATCAGGTAACGATTAATTTACTCGTACGTATCATCAAGCGCTCTTTGATATTTACTCCTACGAGAATTGGTCGTGAGCTATTTCAAGGACAGATACGAGTTACGCATCTTCCTCGCAAAGGAAAACGATTAATGATAAAATAATTGAGATTCTCGATGAAATAAGGAAATAACATTGGTAAACATTCAAAGAGAATTGCAATATCGTCAGAAAGTTAACGAGTCGTTGGATTATCTCCGATCGAGAATTACATCCATTAAGGCTCTTTCATCCTTTCATCGATGTACCAAATTTTATCGATAAGAGATCAGTGGGTTATCAAAATGGCTAGGGAGATATTTCATAATTTCAATCTTAACGAACTCTCCTTAGTAATGAATTTATTTTTACATCATTTCAAAATCTTTCGCGATAATGTATAAGCACGTGTCATTAATATGGCATCACTAATAGAAAGAAAGAACGCCTTATGATTAGCCTAGAAATTATGCGGAAAATGATTTCACTTGCAGGGACACGCCTATTTTGCCTACGATTATTTCGATATGGTTATATACGCTTACTCCCACCTCTCTCTCGTACAATAATATTTGACCAACCTTATCCTTTTTTCTTCGAATCGATCCATTCATCCATCCGCAAAGTTCGAATTCGTTCTACAAAAGTTGGCCAAGGTAAAAATGCCTCGAGCGTTTACGCGCCTTTGGGAATATAATTCGCAAGTGCAACGAGCGACGGTGTTTACATTCTTCGCGGGTGTGAGCGTTTTCTGGTCGATGATGTCATTGGACTCTTACGACGATACGATGATATTTAAATATCCGTTCGTGCTCGAAGATCGACGTCGCTCATTGATCACGTTTCTACGAAAATTATTTATATCCGAGTTTCGAGCTGATAGAAATCCGAAAGGACAACTTTTCTTTCGTATCGAACAACGTTCGAGCGTTCGAGCGTTCGAGAGAGAGAGAGAGAGAGAGAGATTTCTTTCGGCTTAGCCATCCATAAATCGTTTATTTTAATCTCGCTTAACGGAGAAGTGACCTTGACACGAACCCTTGACACGTTCGGTCGACATTTTTAGAGAGGATAAAAAAGATCTAGAAGAACGTACTTGAACTCGATTCGATTCGATTCGATTCGACTCGACTCGACTCGACTCGACTCGACTCGACTCGCAAAGGAAATGTAACATTTGTACAAACTTGTACGTTCGCAAAGGAATTTATACTCGTTCATTATTCCTATCCGTTAGGCAGTTGAAAGCTCTTAGCCGTCTAAAAAAAGAATTTCGTTAAACCGCGGAGCGCGTTTATTTCCCGGGGCGCCATTCGCAGCCCGTCCCGTCGAACGGAGATAGGTTTAACAATTTTCTAAAGCAAATACACGGATAATACGAGTTTAAACGTATAGAGAGGAGGCCGTGAAATAGTTTCTGGTTGCAAACGGCCAAGAGCCGATCCATCTCTCACGTAATCGGCTGCCAGCGCCTGATTTGAATTATTAAAGGCGCCTTCTCGACGCGCGTGCAATCGCTCGATCGCGTTGATCTCGTTTCGAGTCGTACAGATGCGTACCTCTGAGAATTCGATCGTAATCATCCACTTTGGCAAGTTCGAGTCAGAGAACTCGGTTCTTCGAAAGCATAGCTAGGAGTGATTCATAACTCGAGTCTCTCTCTCTCTCTCTCTCTCTCTCTCTCTCGTTAAAATACGTAACAAGTTTTTTCGTCGCGCTTCATTACTTTCTTCTCTCCTGCGTTTTCCTCATAATCCATACCTTGCACCTTTCGGGATGATGATGCATCCGATAAATATCGATAGACAGCAACGAGAAATCTTCATAGCTCGTGTATTTTTGCATATCTATAAATACGATTGCGTAAAAATATACGGAAGTAGAGTACGTCATCGGCGTATTATGAGTCAAGCATTGTAGTCCGTCCAAAATTAAATAGAATTGCCTTCGTAAGCGACAAGTAAGAATACTTAAGAGATCGTTAAACGGGGTGTCTCTAGATCGCTTTAACAAACTACATAATAGGCTCGGTGGAGTAATCGAGGTGACACGCTCGATCGTCGGAAATATGCGTCATTGACCCACTTGTCACAGATATCTATCGATGATCGGAAGAAATCATAACGCGCAAATCCTTTCTCGATTAAGGATTCGATAAATAAACGCTTAGATTAGTATAGGCGTTTTCTTCGTCGAAAAATCGACCCTCGTGATCGACAAATTTTTCAAACGACACGACGCAGAACGGTACAGAGCTTTCCGATATGGAGAAAAATATGGCTGATCATTTTCGAAAGCGATTTGAAAATGATCGGCAGAACGATACCTAATATATGTCTATAGTTATACGTTTCGAGTTTATTACCGAAGCTCTTTATTAGCTTCGTTTGACGACTCATTTAACGATCTCTCGTTGGCAATCGATCTTGGCTGGCACGGTCGTTAATTACCCGCTATAAGGAAGCAGGCTCGTATCGAGGATCGAAATCGAAAGTCTTTCTCTCTCTCTCTCTCCCTCCCTCCCTCCCTCTTTCGCTCGCTACCTTCGTGATTCCTTTTCGACCGTATCTCGGCTATTCATCCGGCGAATGAGATTCCTTGGAAATTGATCGCGATCTATAGAAATGGGTACTCGAGTGATATCACTTTTCGCAGATCGGTAAATCGTATAGTTCCGCGATAGATCGCGTAGATCGCATAAAACGATAATTAATGGGAGGTACAAAGTGGGGAGATACGATCCATCGAAGGATAGAGGAGCGAGCGACCATGTATGGTCGCGTGCACCATGCACGTGCCTCGCACTTCTCCTCCGACTTGAAATGAAACAGTTGCGAATACTGACTTTCAGTGCATCTGCGGATCTACTGGAGGACTTTACCGTACCGGCTCCACCGAGCGTCGCGTTACGTCGGTAATCCATATGGATTCGGTTAGGCGCATCTTTACGAGACGTCTACCATCCGAACCGATTCCCAATCGTCGCAGAATGTTTTACAGATTTTACGATCGTTACCGCATATTCAACGATCGACACTTCAGACCGTTTCCCTTTAGATTTCATTGTGAGTGCGTTGCGCCGTTAAACGCGCCGTCTACCCGCGTACCCTCTAATCTTCTTCGATATTTTTCTTTTATTTTTCAGGGGAACATTATAACGTGCCGATATTGACGATTCGTCACATCGATCCTTGCATAGAAGAGAATGGAAACGATCACAAAACTTTGAGATACGAACTGATGACGCGCCACGGGGACGAAGCGAGACTCGTCGTCAGGCGCGGTCAACCCTTTTACTTGCATTTGACATTATCGAGGGACTACGATCCTAGCATAGACGGTATTTCTCTCATTTTTACCGTCGACGGTGTGGAGCAGCCTCAGTACGGCCATGGCACCCTCGTCGCTACTCCCGTCCTCGAGCCAGGAGAATATTCCGAAGCTTCCTGGCAAACCACCATAGACGCGATAGAGCCGGCCTTTATACGGCTTAAGGTACACGATTGAACGATAGCTTTTTCAGCGGGATGCCACGTATCCTCCTTGACAACGTTATTTTCATAGATCACACCTTCGCCGAAAGCCATCGTTGGCAAATGGAAGATGGATATCGATACTAAAAATAGAGAATCGGAAGGTGCGGTGAGCTACACGATGGACCATCCCTTTTACATTATTTTCAATCCTTGGTGCGAAGGTACGTCGACATTTTTTTTTTTTTCGCGAGATCATTGGTTTGTTATTTCTTCGGGATCTTGTAGACGATACGGTTTACATGGAGGACGAAGCACGAAAACAAGAATACGTTATGGCCGACGACGGTTTGATTTGGCGCGGTAGTTACAATCGTTTGAGACCAACCGTATGGAAATACTCGCAATTCGAACGCGATATATTGGATTGCGCTTTGCATCTTGTGATAAACGTCGGAAAGGTTCGAATTAACGGACGAAACGATCCCGTCGTAATGTCTCGCATTCTATCGGCAGCTGTGAGTATGAACTATCATTAACGTTAATTTTTAATGCCTTCGTACGGGCAGGCACACAAAATTGCCTATATCGCAGGGGGCGATCCTATATTCGTTCGTTAAAAGGATAAAAGCGGTACGCGAGAATAGGAAGGAATTTTATAGGACGATTTTTTCATGCCATCTTATATTGGCCTTAGGTAAATTCGCCGGATGATAACGGAGCCGTGATGGGTAATTGGTCGGACGATTACGAGGGTGGAACGCCACCGACGAAATGGATGGGCTCGCAAAAGATCCTTCAGCAGTATTACAAGACGAAGAAGCCCGTTAAATATGGCCAGTGTTGGGTATTTTCCGGAGTATTAGCCACCGTTTGCCGTACTCTCGGTATACCCTGCCGAGTGGTAACCAATTATTCCAGCGCCCACGACACTCAGAGTAGCTTGACGGTCGATTATTTCGTCGACGCGGAGGGCAAAATTATGGAGGAACTTAACAGCGACTCGATATGGTAATGAGAACGTAAAACGCCATCGCGGCCTATACTTACCACCCAGTCCCCTATAATTAATCTCTCGAGGGATTCGCTGTTAAAAAGTGTGTGACGCCTCCTCGAACAGGAACTTTCACGTCTGGAACGAGGTATGGATGAAGCGTTTGGACTTATCTCCCGATTGCGATGGTTGGCAAGCTATCGACGCGACTCCTCAGGAATTGAGCGAGAACGGTTACCGTTGCGGTCCGGCATCCGTGGCTGCCGTAAAGAACGGCGAGGTCTTACGTCCTTACGACAATGCCTTCTTATTCGCCGAGGTCAATGCCGATAAAATATTTTGGCGATACAACGGTCCGACTCAGCCTTTGAAGTTGATACGAAAGGACATTTATGGGTGAGAGCTTGACCGGCTGAACGAATTTAATCGCATAACGTGGAATTTCTTTTCCTCATCTTATTCATTTGCTCGCATAGAATCGGTCAGCTGATAAGTACGAAGGCGGTTGGTCGGTGGTCCAGGGAAGATATCACGCACACCTACAAATATCCTGAAAGTAAGTCCACGTCTAACCGTTCATTGTTGTCTCCGAGGTATTCGCAACCGTCGATGTTTTTTTGCAGAATCGGACGAAGAACGGGCTGCCATGATCAAGGCGTTGCGCCAGAGCGAATCGCTCTTTAGTCGTTACTATCTCAACGAGGAGTTCAATGACATCATGTTCACTTTCGAACTTCGCGACGATATTATAATAGGACAACCGTTCAGGTAGATAAATAGGATCGATCATTCTATAGGGAGTTTTACAAGATCGTTATATTCGGTTCAAAGTTATTACCCGTATTATACTTTTTCAGCGTCGTTCTTTTGATCAAGAACCGAAGTCCTTACCAACAATACGAGGTGTCGATTTTATTGAGGGTCGAAACGGTACTTTATACCGGTCGCGTTGGTAATCCGGTAAAGAAAGCGCAGATCGAACGTTTGGTCAAACCTGGTGTCCTCGAAGACGTACGCATGGATGTCTCCTGGGAGGAATATGGTCCACGACTTTTGGATCAATGTGCCTTCAATATCGCTTGTCTGGCTACGGTAAAAGATACCAACTTTGAGTATTTTGCTCAGGATGATTTTCGCGTGAGAAAGCCAGACATAAAGATCGAGGTAATTATCAACGCGCACCCTATACCGTAACCGTATAAGTAAATAGCTAGCTATTTTTATACTCGTTGAATATTCGATTGAAAATAATTTTCTTTTAATGAAACAGTTGTTGGACGAACCGATAGTAGGTGAGACGCTCAATGCAACGGCAAGGTTCAAAAATCCATTGCCGATACAGCTGAGAAAGGGAAGATTTTTGATCGAGGGCCCTGGCTTGGAGCAGCAATTAAAAATAAAATTATCCGAGCCTGTAGAAATCGATGCCGATGCGGAATGTTCGTTCTCCATGACGCCAAAGCAGGAAGGAAGGGCAACGATCGCCGCTAAATTCTATTCTAAGGAGCTGGAGGACGTTGATGGATTCGTCAACTTCATGGTAAAGTCTACGAAGGAGCCTCTGGCCAACGACGATTGATGCCACTCGAAATCTTTAGGAAATGTTCTTAGGTCTTTGATTCGATTACGAAATAGTACAACCTATTTTGTGTTCGACATAAAAATACACGGTATATATTTAATTTTACAAGCCAAAATCACATATTTTTGAATACGTATTGATATTTACAAAACATTTATATATCTTCTTTACACGTATATGAAAAACTATATATGTATTATAGAAATATATTTTTGACAAATTTTTACACTTGTACACACAGAAATCACATTGTTGGGATCTAACTCATTCGTCGTTGTCCTCTATAAAAGAAAAAAAAAAAAAAAAACCTTTCGGAAAGTTACCTTTTTCCTCGTTCATCATCTTTCTTCGTTCGCAGAACGCAATGGAGGATCTCCTACCTAGGTAGGTAATAAAAATTTTAATAGGACAAATATATTAGAAAGACGAGTAGACGTGGGTGACTTTCGAGTGGAATGGTATGAATTGATAGTCGTCAATTAGGCTTCATTCACGAATGGAGAGTATAATTATTTGAAAGAGAAAGGAGGCCAAAAAAGGAAGGATGACGATACGCGCGATCCTGATGCAAACGATGTATCATCATCCGAGAAAATTAATGTTGAAATATGGCCGTTTATGAATGATAGGTGATGTAGGAGGCTAAGCGATATATCGGTTAGCTAGAAAGGGAGACGCATATATCAGTGTGCCCGAAGCGGGAAAGGGAAAACGAGTTATTGCGACATATCGATTAATGAATGCCGATGCAAAATCATAAGGTGGCGAAAATAGTGGGGCAAATTGGACAGAGAGTTGAAGGGAAGACTGATGAAAGACATCGAGAAGGGCGTTGTAGGTAGAATCGGAGGAACAAATATACCTCTAGCTTTTCTCTCTTCGAGTACCGATCGAGCGTACGTACGTTCGTTCGTTCGTTCGTTCGTTCGTTCGTTCGTTCGTTCGGCCTAATCTATTATCATCGATAGCAGCAATCCACGTCTCGCATATGCACGCGCTGGACAAACGCTGCTTTCTTTCGAGAGATTTCGTATTTTCATGAAATACCGTCTTATCTTCGGTCAGTATATCCGTCGAACGAATAGAATATCGCTGGGAGATTGGTGTAACGGACGAGAGAAAAAGAAAGAGACAAAGAGAAAGGAAACAGAAGGGCAAACAGTGAGATATGTCTACGAAGGTAAGCGTGACGTGTGATGGACGTGTAGCGGCCCCTGTCTGCGGGGTTCTCGAAGAAGAGGAGCCAATGGAGGAACTCGTGGAGGACCCATACGGGGGGGTTCATTTGGGTTCAACGTGATTCTGGACTCGGCACCATGCTACGCGCCATGCATCAACACCCAAGATCCATCCCATTATGTATATCTCATCAAAATAACAAACACGCCTTCCACTGTTAAACCAACATTCCTTTGTTGCCATCGAAAAGCCGGTATCCATCAGAATTGCCAGGGAAGATGCGTCAGTGACGTATGCCCCTTGGAAGTGAAAAAGAGAGAAAGAGAGACGCAACCCCAGCGGGATGTCGTGCGTGGTAGGGGGCAAGAATTCGAAATTTCTCGTGAAATGTTATTAATGCCAAGGATCAACGACGATACGCGCAATCAAAGAGCGTCCTCCTTTTTTAGATCTTTATCTAGCTCTTCCTTCTCGTCGTAATGAAAAATTGAGCGCAACAGCGACGATTATTCCAAACAATTACACACCTACTTGTTTCCAATAAACATTTTTAATATTATATTAATAAATATTTTATCTCAATGGCTAAAACTTTCGTTCGTTTCGGTAGCTAGTTTTATCGGAGCTCGGTAGATGGCACCGCGATTCCCTCTCGGAGAAGTGTCAGCGCCGTAAGTAAAATAGGGAGACATCATTTTGAAAAAGTTTCAATCGATCGAGGTTTTAATCGATCGATCCCATTTCTCGATTCGTACTTTCAAAGAATTATTATTCGCAAGAAATATTTGTCGAAAATAATTAACACGCTTTCTATGTCGACGCGGTAGACAGATTACCACCTGTCGAGTCAGCTTGCAACGAAGACCACCGAGAAAGACCTAATCGTTTCGACAAAGAAGAAAAAAGGACGAAAAAAAAAAAAAAAAAAAAAAAAAAGAAGAAGAAGAAAAAAAAAAGGAAAAAAACGAAAGAACGTTTAATTTTGCGGTTCGTCGGCGCTTCTTCCACCAATAAAGAAACAAATTACTTCCTTATTAGATGGCATACATTTTATGAAAATTATAGTCGGCACATAATGGTCTTCGTTCCCATAAAAATTGGCCCAATTTGGGTGACAAGCGATTAGGACACGCGAAGTTAAGCTAAAGGTATAGATATACCACGTAAGTAGTAGTTTTGTCTTTCCCTCCCTCCCTCTCCCGGTCGCTCTTTCTTTCTCTCTTTATCCCCTCTTCTTTTTTGGTCACGCCAAACGTTGTTTGTCGGCAATTTTCGAATGTTTATCTCGTCTCTTTCATCGTACCGCGAGAAAAGCGCTCGATCTTTCCTTTTCACCGATGCTTTCACCTTCTCTATTACTTTCTCAGCCAACTGTGGAATAGCGTCATATTTTCTTTTCTTCTCGTCGACTTTTGACGTACCGTTGCGGTTTGAAGCACAGTCGGTGTTCGTAAAAGAGATCACAGCAGCAGTCGAACGAGTACGGTAGCGACCGCGAGAGAGCCCATTGTTTCTCGAAGAAAGAGAGATCGGTTACCCCGGAGCTTTGAGAATATCATTCTTGTCTCGTTACACGAATGTTTGCGCGACAGCCTATTATTTTGACCGATCATAACCATAATCTCGGTCGGAATAATGGGGGAGCCGTTCGAGCAAAGAGGAGGAAGATGGCTGTGACACAATGCCCATAAAAGAGGAAGAGAAAAAAATTGTCGGTCTTTGAAAGTTGGAGCAGGAGATAAACGAGAGCGGAGCACCTTAATCCGTATCTGCTAAAATACGATCGGGTTTTGGTAGGGTACGATTTAGAGAGAGAGAGAGAGAGAGAGAAGGAGAGGTATCTGTCGAAGATCGAAACTTTGTGAAAACTCGAAATTCGATCGGTAGACTTTCGTCGAGGATGTCGATGTCGAAACGGCAGGAGGAAAAGGAAAGTCCATTCGTCCGGCTGTTGGCGCCGCCGCGCCGTAGAGAGGTTCGAGAGCGAACCCCATTACCGAGAAGATTATGGTAAAGCGAGTACCAGTGGCAGCGTCAGGGCAAGAAGGGCAGGGCCGCCGTAATTAGGGCGTCGCAAAGAGGGAGAAACGATGGCTCGCCCGAGGACACGCAAGTAGTAGTAGTAGAGCGATAGTGGTAGTATAGTAGTTGTTGTGGTGGTGGTGGTGGTGGTGGTGGTGGTGGCGGCGACGATGGTGGTGGTGGTAGAAGGAAGAGCGAGTTTACACAAGGGGAAAGAGAGAAAGGATTTTCCACGGGCGCGCCTCGTTCGGCAAGCCGGGAGAAAGCCGATATTTCGACGTGCGTTTGGGTAAACGTTGCTAGTATTACGTATATCTACCTACAACCTTTCATCTACATGCCTAGCCAGCTAACGCCTCTATATACACGAATCCATGGAGATAGGTACCTATAGAAGTATTGGCTACATAATAGAGGCGCATAAGTGGGAAGAAGGGAGGTGTACGCGTAGTCAGTCAGTCAGTCAGACCCTTTTTCGACCGGGGGTGCATGCGTAATGAGGAAGGCGCGCCATTCCAAGCTCCCCTTTTTCGCATATCATCCCTCTTTCTCCTCCTCTCCATCTCGAAATCCCTCCTAGGGAGAACCTTCGTGCACACCCCTCCGAAAAATACCGCTCCCTCTCTCTCTCTCTCTCTTTCTCCCCCCCCCCTTTCTCGCTGGATGGAAAGCTCGAATCGCGCTGTGCTTCTCGCAAACGTCCAACTTCGAGGATTACTCCTACGGAAAGTGCTACGTCTTGCCATCCTCGATTAGGCTCGCCGATAAGGGAGAAGAGGGAGAACTGAACGAATAACGAAAGCTGCCGCTCGTAAGTAGGTATATCGTTTCACTTGGAGGGCAACGATAGTTAAACCCCTCGTTGTTATGCGCCCGACATGCTGCCAAAGTCAATTTCTCGTTCGCTCGTTCGGTGCATCTCCCTTTGTTTGGACAAACTGTCAGCGAGTCGCTACCATCCCCGAGTAAATATAGAAGCGCAAATAACGAACGAAGCGTCGAAGCGGACGACGATCGTGACACGTTCGAAAAAACGATTTTGTTAGCTCGGCTTTTCGAGTTGGAATAACGAACGAGAAAGATTAGGGCCGATCTTTTGGGCCGAGCCTCGCGCTGCCCTCTTCTCTCTCTCTCTCTCTCTCTCTCTCTCTCTCTCTCTCTCTCTGGCACAGAGATAGAGAGGGGGAGCGAGTGAGTTTGTGGCTCACCCGAACAAATACCTAATTATCGATAAGATCTAATAGAGACGTAAGGAAGAGGATTTACAGGTCGGAGGATCGAAGCTCTTCTCTTATCTTTGGAAATTATAGATGAAGATACTTGGTTATTCGAAGTAATATAAAGAAGAATCGGATCGGTCGATGAGAAATAGGTAAGAAGAAAAATCGATCGATCGCGGCCACAAGGTCGGCCTTGTGCAGGTACGTTCGGTCGATAAAACAATTGCCGAGGGGATAATCGGCATTATTTACGCCGGATTCGCTCCGGAGATAGTACGACGGGGGCAGCAGCTGGGTGTTCGCGGCGCACGAAGAGAGAGGGTGGCGCGGATAGAGAAGATTCCTTCTCGGCAGTTATAAGCCTAGGGTGATCTCCTATAGTGGGTCCGTCGGCTTAAGCTTTATCCCATCCATTCTCTCTCTCTCTCTCCCTCGCTATACTCACCCCCTCTAAAGTGGCCTCAATTAGATACGTCAGTGGATTTCGATGTCAAGCAACTAGCCCGGATCTTGATCCCTCCCTTGGGAGAGACCCCTTCCCCCCCCCCCGCCTCCCCCGCGTCCCTTCATCTTTCGTTCGTTCCTTTGTTCTTTCTTACGAAAGCAGTCTCTTAATTAATAGCAACCACTCCTTTTATTATCGCAAGGCGAGTTGCGCGGAAGCACTTTCGAGGTTATTCATTTTTGGTACTACGTTTGATCGTGTTTCACTTTGATCGAGAAGCGAACAGCTTGCCTTCCACGAGCTTAATAGAACGCGCACCCGGTCGTTCTCCTCCCTTCCACTTCTCCGCTAATTATGCTATTACTTAGAAACACTCTCCCTCGTTTCTCGAAGCAATATTTGAGCGCGAATTATGCCGATCTTCTCTTCATCCTCCTCATTATCCCTTCACCTTTCTCCTTGTACATTTTGTCTCTTTCTTTCTCCAACGAATCTATTTAGAGTACGAAATATTCCGTTTACAAGAATTTTTATCAATATCCCGATACGCGCGATGGTTATGCCACGAGCGATCAGGCATAAGAAGAAAAAGGAGAAAAAGTGCGCCGTTATGTCCGCCATTACGACGTACCTTCCCCTTCTAACGACTAAATAAGACTCCACGGTTAAAAAATTAATTTCGACTAGAATCCACATGCGGTTACCCGAGCTAGGGTGTCGACGATCTAGGGTTGGTATAGGAGAAAGAATAGAATTTATTAACTTTGATACGCGTTTGAAAAAGAAAAGGTAGAAACGTAGAGGTATGGGTGGACGTAGAGACAGAGGTAGATGTAAAGAGAGAGAGAGAGAGAGAGAGGCGAACACGAATGGAATTCCAGAAGAAGCGTCGCCGTGCGCGTTACAACGTATTTCACACTTCGGGCAAGTCGCCCACGCCCAAACAAATATATAATGCGGCATTAGAATAACAAATAGTGGTTGAAGCATCCACGCCTGCGAACCGCGGGGCGCCCTGGGGCCCGCAGCACCCACGTAAAATACTAATACGCGCATAAATAATTGCATCTTCCGTGGCAGCGGCAGCTCCGAGATGGTGGCTCGTTTCTCTCGACTCTCGGATTCGTCGCAAAACCTTTCCCCGGATATCTACTTACGTGCTTACCTACCTACTTACTACTTACGTTTCCTCGCTCGGTCGAGGACGTCAACGGCAACGTACATCAAGGAGGAAGACGAGTTCCGTTTACGGAGTCCTTCGTTATCGTTCATAAGAGGAAATGGAAAATTTGTTGATAAAGGACCAAAAGGAGAAAGGGTAGAAGGAGGAAATTCCTTTCGAAGCGGTGGGTCCGTTAAGAAAACTCGTAGACAGAAGCTACAAAGTTTATTAACGTCTACTTCGCGCGCGCGAGATCACCTCTCTCTCTCTCTCTCTCGAGGGTCTCTCGAGAAGAAGAGTAAACGCGTACCTTCCTCTTGGCCGTTCCTAGTAACAACGGAAAAAGCAGCACCATCCGTGTTGTCGATAACGAGGAGACGATGCGAGACGGACGGGCGGACGGACGACTTTCGAGAGAGCGCTCGAGAGGACGACGGCCCGTCGATCGGCCTCTTTCCTCTTCGAAACTCTTTACAAAGAGGAAAGACAAACTTTTAACGCAAAGTCTGTCTATGTTTGCTCTCCTTCTTTATTTCTTTCCTTCTTTTCTTTCGTTCTTTCTTTTTTTTTTTTTTTTTTCTTTTTTTTTCCCACGACTTTTCGACCAGAAGAGTTTTGCTAAATCTTTTTTTTTTTACTCGCTCTCCCTCTCTCTTCTTCGACGAGATTACGGAACGCGAGTTGAGATGCACGAGAGACAGAGAGACAGAGAGAGAGAGAGAGAGAGAGAGAGAGAGAGAGAGAGAGAGGATTGGAAGGAAAAGTAGGCGTGTGCGTGGCGTTAGAACACGTGTAGGGTGTAAGATCGAGGACTACGTGTCCCATGAATAACTCATACGAGGCGCGCACACGCACGATCGTGTTTCCAACGCGAGAAACGCCACCGCGCGTAATCGTTTTAATATATACATTATCGTTAATTATTTTCAAGCACAACGCGAGGTAGATAGCTCTTCGAAAACTCGAAAATTCTTCGATCGTAACGACGTTGAAGACGCGGAGGAACGATGGACGAGAGGAAGCGAAGGAGGATTACCAGGTAGAGATAGGATCGACAGGATGCTCCGCATAGGCTGAAAGAGAAAAGTGCTGAGCCGTCGTCTCTCCTGCATATCCGACGCGTATTTATCGATAGTCCCTGTCTCTCGAATCGTTGACGTTTTTCCAAGCTGCATTTCTATATTTTGTTTTGTGCTCTTGGAACACAGCTCGCCCGTGTCAAAAAGTGTCCTTTTTTTTGGATAATTCGAAATTGATTTATCTCCGTGAACGATAATCGATACGATAGATCCCCTAATTACGTTTCGAGCGCTGAGAAGAAAAAGAAAAAGAAAATCGTAAACGGATTCGTTCGCTCGTGGACTAGGTAAACTAATGCGTCACCAGACACCCTCGCCGCATGTGGTCAGCCATAGAGGAGATTCGCGTAGGTAGGTGGGCGCACAAGAGAGAGAGAGAGAGAGAGAGAGAGAGGTGAGTTAAAAGTGCGTTAAGCGGGATGCGCGTGGATCCCCGGCCCTTTCTCGAGCCTCCGGCTAAACGCGCGCCTCGTATATCCTACACCTACACCCGCTGCCGTCTTGCTACCGCCGCTGTTGCTGCCGTTCTTGCTGTTGCTAACGCGATACCAACGATAGCCGCCATACAAAGCTCTCTTGGTCTTTCTTCGGATTCGTCCCGTAGCCGTTGCCGACGACGACGACGACGACGACGACGACGACGACGCGCGCGCTCATAGGCGCGATGCGACTATACCGCGAAGAATCGGTCCGATATGTCGAGCGATTCGACGATACGAACACGATGATAATAGAATTTCGAAAGTATTTTGGCGATGGTAAATAGCTTCGTTATATACGAATGACGATATAAACGATAGTATCGAATAATTCGATAATAGTTTTTGGAAAAAGTTTTCGAAAAGATTGGAGAAGCGACGCCTATGTCACGATGGCACTCGTCGTCTACCTGTCTTAGGCAACTACATGGGATACTACTCGGTGGTATTAAGCGATACACGATGCTTATCTAGGTCCACACACGACGCGCATCGTTGAACCTATACGCGACTACCTCGCACTTATTACCGCACGTCTCTCTATGCTACTCTCCGCGTGCTACTTCGCTTCGTCGGTAGCCATAATGGACGAGCTAGCCACCTACCTCTCTCTACCTACCGCATTAACATCGTCTTTATAATCTCGGCATTAAGTATGAACTATAGCTCGAATTTGTATTTTTGAAGGTACGCTCGAGATGACACCGTCGAAGCGATACATCGAGAGAGGATTACGCGCGTATATTAATTCTTAACCGGTGACAAGAGGCCGGATCTCCTACAAGATTCGTATACTCATCGGATATAACGTCATTAGCTTTCGATCCCCTTCTCCTGCTCGTTAGTAGACAGATCGATATTTTTCCAAAAGCTCGAAAAGGTTCTCCTCGAGTAGTAGACTCGTCGGGATGCCGTTGCTAGCTCGTCAGCGATCTCGAACGTTCCGCGTGGGTGGCCTACCGCTTCCACCGAGCCTCCTCCGGCTCGTTCCACCAAACTTCCTCCGGCAGCGTTAACCGCTCTCTCTCTCTCTCTCTCTCTCTGTCTGTTCGTTTCGCGCGCGCGCGCGCGCGCGGGTGAGATGACGAACGACTTCGTTTCCTCCCCGCTGCTTCGTCGCATGCGTGCACCTCCTCCGTCGTCCAACTAGGAGGAGGACGGCAGCACGGAGGAGGACCGTCCGGCCTCTTCCTTCTCTTTCTCGATTCCATCTGTTCGCGTCCCTTTTCTCCGTTCCTCCTTTTTTTCTTCCTTTTCTTTTTTCACGGCACAATGGCGCGCAATTTCCATCCGAGCAGCCCCTGTCGATGCCACTGCCGTTGCCGCTGGCAACGCGGATGTATCGCGACTCGACGGAAGAGAGAGAGAGAGAGAGAGAGAATGAGAGTGAGAGAGCGGCTGGGGGGATGGGAAGAAGTGCGCACGCATCCCATCTCTCTATCTTGAAAGGAAACGCGTGCCGGATAATCGAGGTCGTTACGAGCCTCGAAAAGGGAGAGAGAGAGTGAGAGAGAGAGAGAGAGAGAGATGGTAGGAATCCGTTTCGCGTGAGCTCGGTCAAACACGAATTTCGCCTTTGGCAAAGTGGAATTCGAAAAAGCGACGTTGACACGGCGAAGCATCCTCGTTGGGTCTTAAAAGGCGCTCGAATACCAAGCGAAACGGGGGGTCTCGAGGCTTGGCTCGTTTTCTGCGGTCGAAATACTCAACGTGGAACTCGTCTTCCTCTCCTTTCTCTCTCTCTCTCTCTCTCTCTCTCTCTCTCTCTCTCTGTCTTCCTCCCTCTCGGTTACCGTGCTCTTGGCTACCTGAAACGACGCGATAGAGAAGGATCGCAGACGGGGAGGGGTGGGAGAGGAAGCTTCATATTTTCTCTACGAGAGACCCTTTATGCGCTCAACTACGGGGGCACCCAGCGTGTCGAATAGAATTCAGAAGGCCCACGGCTACGCGATAGCTATTTTGACATGCCCGAGAAATTAGTATAATAAAGAGGAAACGCCGAGCGAGAGAGAGAGAGAGAGAGAGAGAGAGAGAGAGAGAGAGGGTATAAGCGCTGCCTTAAGTGCCTAAACACACGCCGTAAATCTTCCTCCTCTCTCCTTCTCTCGCTCTCTCGAACATATATCCAACTTCCCTTGTAAACTAACCTCAAACGTTACGCGTTATCCGACTCCTTATTTTTTTTTTTTTCCTCGGGATCGATCGAGACGCCTAGATAGTAGCTACGTACTTACCTATTTAGAAACGCCGATCGATCACTTTCCTAACGGTCCTTATTTTATTTCCAAACAAACTTTATCGACACTCGAAAATTTCAACGCTCTTCTACGCGTCCCCCTTTGTTCGCTAATATTCGTAAAATTCAAATTGGAACGAAAATCAAAGTGGAAAGAAAATGTATAAATTCGAACTCATTTTATTTCTCTTTGAACGTAAAAAGATCGCGTCGGCTGCTACTCGAATAAAAGAATAATTTCGGTAAAGTCTAAGCAAGAGGATATGAAAGAGTCGTAGATGGTTTTAGTTCGGGTAGAGTCGCGGCTCGATTTTCTCTTCGACAGAAAAAAAGGGTTAAGACGATCGAGCGAGAGAGAGAGAGAGCGTAGCCGTAAGGCCGGGAGCATAGGCAATAGCCACCACGTCACATACTCGGTGACGGATATAATAGCGGATATAAAGGGAGCGAGCGAGTACTCGGGCATGGGAGGAGGAAAGAATAGTAAGGTAACGTCAACGATTCGAGCGTTGCTTTCGAAACGTCGATCCGTCGTCCGCGACGGCAACGTCGACGTGTGCTCCTCACAGTGGGGGAGTAAAAACGGGAGAAAGAGGAGAAGAGGGTAATAGGTAGAGTATAACCAACGCCGGCCATCCAACGAGAGAGGAGGTCGATCGATCTCCCTTTCGTCGTGCGCGCGGCCACCGTCCTCCTCCTCCTCCTCCTCCTCCTCCTCTTCCAGCCTCGGTCCGCATCGTCTCCGCTGCACACGTCTCCCGGTGTGCCGTGTATACCTATACATAGATGGTAAAGGACGCGTTACGTTCCTCGCATCTTTGCGCTGCCCCTCGGGCGAGTGCGCGCGAAGCCAAGGTGTAAGAGTGGTAGTAGCGGCGGGTGCGACACGATGACAAGGAGGAGGAAAGCCAGCTCGGCAATTCCGCCGGAGGTGGTTAGCCCGCGTCAGAGGTAGGCGTGCCATCGTAGAATCGGCTTTGTCGTCCGGCAGGAGGGGTTAGACGGGAGAGCGGTCGAGGCTCCGCCTTCCCTACTCGGTGGCCCGAAAGGCGAATCGGGCTAGTCGCTGGGCAGCGTCGTTCACCGCCACGAGACCGCCTCCTTGGCCAGACGCAGGCCCTCCCTCATGCCGCCGGGCCTCTAGCGAACGAGGACGGCGGGATGGGCGCGCGCGCCGCGGGGAGACCGATGCCGGTGCCTCCGGTGGTGGGGAGAGCCTGCCGCGTGGGAGGAGGAACGCCGAGCCAGTGGAGTCCGGGAAGTCGAGCAGCGCAGACGCGTTGTGTGGCTCTTCGCGCTTTACGTTTTCTTCCGACCATCTTCGTGCTGCGTATCATCTCTCTCGGTGAACCAGCAGAGACGTACATACGTACACACACACACACACACGCGCGCGCGCGCGTATATATATATATATATATATACACATATACGTTTCGGGAGTGAGAAGTAGCCGAGAAAGCAAAATAATTACGGGACAACGACGCGTCTAACCTCCTCTCGCGGTCTACGCTTTCGTCGATCGTTGCCGCGCGAGCGCGCCCGCCCGTCATGTCGTCGAGCAAACGACTCGCGTCTCGTTGAGAGAACGCTTTTCCGAGAGATAAAATAGAACGCGGACGGGAACGAGGACGTAGTGGTGGTGCTGGTGGAGGAGGTGGCGGCAACGGAGGTGGTGGTGTTGGCCGGAGGAGGAAAAAAAGAAGAAGAGAAACGCAAAGACGTTATAGAAAGAAAGGAGCGAGCGAGGTGTCGCGCGAGAAGGGATGCCTGCGAAGGGGGAGAGGGGTAAGGCGACGGACTTTAGTATCGCGGCCATCATGGCGCCCAGGGGTCCGTCCTTCGGGCATTACCACCTGCAGGGCATCGGCAACGCCGCCACCGGCCTCGAGTGTCCTACAGCTAAAGGATTCGTCGCTGGATCGACCCTCGATCATCGTGAGTTTTCCTCGATATTCCCTAATCCGTCGTCGTCGTTCGACGGCCTGCCTCGTGTCGTCCGACGGCTACCGCGTCCGCGATAGGAGTCCCCTTTCGCGTTACGACCGAGCTCCTCTCCTCCGTTCTCCGCGATATCGTTCTCCGATATCCTCTCCGTTTCTTCCATAAAATAATCCATAATTGGAGCTTTACTTACGTTCTCGCTTTTAATCCGATAGTAACTATCAGTAATGGGGCGTAGAATGTGCGTGTGTGTGTGTGCGTGTGCGTGTGCGTGTGCGTGTGCGTGTGTGTGTGTGTGTGTAGTCTCGTCACGGATTCGCTCGCGACGCGTACGAACGGTATCGTCGTGATCTAACCGTTCGTTCTTCCGACGGTAATTCGCTTTTATCTCGCGGGACTACGAGTTCTCTTTAAGAGCTACTAGATGAATATGTAAACGTTTACGGCGTCTCGAATCGCGTAAGTTGTTTCGTGCCTTTCGTGCCTTTGCATTACGTGTTTATTCGGATCTTGCGATAGGAAATAATTAAGTCGAACGTTCTCGGAAGCAAATTGAACGATATTATAATGGCGTCGTTGGGTAAAAGACCGATCGAAAACTGGTTTTTCTTGGTGCCAGCCGACGATCCGCCGTCCCATATCTCTCTATTACGCGTCCCTACCTTTGTCTATTACTACACCACCACCACCACCACCATATACACATGTACGAGTATTGGAAAGAGGGACAGTTTATACTTTTTACCCTTTTCCCTGCTCCCGTTATTCTTCGGTGATGTCCGCGATAGGGGGGACGACATATCGGAAAGTACATGGAACGACGCAAACACCCTCCGTGCTTGTACACGATCGCTGTCGTACGGATATCGATATAACGATTTGCCTATGTTCTCTCTCTCTCTCCCTCTCTCTCTCTCTCTCTCTCTCTCTCTTTCTCTCTCCGTTTCCGTGGAAAAACGTCGCGTAAAATGTCCTCGCGTCTATAATTGATGTATAGGTAGGTAAGAGGTATCGTCGTGCACGCTTCACGATAGAGAGAAGAGTTCGATCGCGAAAAAGTCGTCGACGATAAAATCGACTGGATGGACGTTGCTTGGTAATACATCTACGTCGAGGGGAAAATAGGGGCAGTCGGGGCAGGAAAAGAAAAAGGAAAAAGATATAGGCGGACGTATAATTTTCTGCGAGTCGGCGATATTTTTCCGTTGGCGCGCGGTGTACCACTGGCAAGCGAGCGAGCGAGCGAGCGAGCGAGCAGCAGTAGATCTCGCTCGTGTTTTTGTCCTCGGGAACTTGTCCGCTGCTTTCAGCCAGTAATCACATTAACGCAGTTAACGACGCCATTACGAGCTCTCTCGTAGCAATCTAGAGATTCTTAATCGTTCCGCGGAACGAGTTCTCTCTCCTCGTCTCAGGCCCTTCCCTCTCCCCCTCCCCCTACCCCTCCCGCGTCTTCTCGAGAAGACCGAAGAGATAGGCAAGGAGTGGGCGAGAGGAGTGGAAAACATTAAATACCAACTGCAATTAAATTCATAGGGGTCTCTCTCTCGCAATTACCGCGCTACGTCGCTTCTAATCATTGTCTCGCGAATACATTATTCCATCGGGCTACCGGTTAATAGCCAAGAATCGCATTAATGATCGCAACTGTTGTTCGAGACTGATGAGGTGGACGAGCCTAGGAGGTTGCATTTCGAGCCTAGAACGAAATTAATCCCCTCTCTCACCTCCCGTATTGTCCCGAGACGACGATCGATGCTCGTCGAAAGAACGATATATCGGCGTCGTTCGTATTTCGTAGAAAATAAGACGAGGATAAAAAGATTATAAAAGGTATTTAGGATTATTATTGCCGCAACGATCCCGTGGTTAGGACCGTTCCGGAATACCTGTTGTATTCTTCGGCACGAGTTCGTTAAAGGTACGCTTTAGCGTAGAAAAGCGCGCGAGGTAGGAGAGCTCGTAAATGCGACAGTTTGCCGTTCCTTTTTCGATCCTTTTTTGAGCAACGTTCCTCGAACGTTGCTCGGGTGGTGGTGGTGACAGGATTCTGGGTGGTCGGTTGTGTCGGTGGTGGCAAAAGGAAGCTGACGTCAGTAGCTCGGTCATATTTCTTCTGGCTTTAAGATCGTGGGACCACCTTCTTGGCACACACGATGGACCGTACCGGAAAGATGGAACGAACCGGAGCAACAAAGTGTGCGCGCGCGTCGCGTCCGTGTTTGCGTGGGGAGAGAGAGAGAGAGAGAGAGAGAGAGAGAGAGAGAGAGAGAGAGAGAGAAAGGCAGTTTTAATTCCTACGCGCCCGGAAAGCTTCCGGTTTGAAACGTTGCAGTCTCCTTACAAAGTCCAGACACGCGATTGGACTTTGTCAAAGAAGAAGAAGAAGAAGAAGAAGAAAAAGAAGAAGAGAAGCCGCGGGTCTGGCCTAGAGCAGGATAAAGCTTTTTCCCGCGGGCGAGCGAGAGAGAGAGGGAGGAACGTATAGGTGTATTACTCTTCGTTGACCTCGATTCGCGAGTTTTAGTTGGTTAAACGGGCATGGATAATTGATCGGCACGTCGAAGGTAACCGGTTATCTTTAAGTATAGGCTGGGATCGAGGAAGAAGCGAGCGGGATCGTGGAGGAACGGAAGGAGGCCTGGCGCAGCCCGAGATAATCGCCGAGAGAAAGAATAGAGATTTCGTGTCCGCAACGAATTATCACGTTCTCGGCTCCATGAGTTTTGCGTGCTTGACGGACCTTTCGATGCCCGGCACCTACGTGTTAAGCGCGATGGAGGAAGCGATAAACGAATAGACCATATCAAATCGTCCTATCAATATTCGTCCCTGGCAAAGAGAAGCCAAAGAGAAAAGTGTGTCCGCATCGTTTCGTTCGGTTCGATCGATCGATCGATCGATCGATCGACCGATCGTTTATCCATTGAACGCGTTTTCCATTTTCGACGAGACACGAGAAAGAGTCGTGGATCGCTAGTACGCCTACCAACCACTACCTATATATCTACCTGTAATGGAAGGAAAATGGCGCCGAAGGGATGCGCCGGTAACGTGCACGCGTTCCGCGCATCGCGTGAGCCTTTCGCGCGTTGCGTGCGTTCTCGCATCTGCACGCACGTACGCGCACCAACACACGCGAGAGACTAATAACAACGCGCGCGTCCTTACATCCGCGTTCGAAGAAGACAACAAGCGTTCTCCCCACCCCACCTTCCTCTTTTTCTCCTTATTTCAGTCTCGAATTTGTCCATTTCCTTATTGAGCCATCGAAAATTATTCCTCCTTTCTGAAAGTACGCAGGTACTTTAGGTAGGTACCCGAGTAGAGATACGTATAGATACGTGCGTGCGTCGAAAGAACAGCCGGCGATCGGACGAGAGCAAGTGCGAGACCAGCAAGTACACGAGCAAGAACGAGAGCGGACGTACGTTTGCCTCGCGGACGATCCAGCGTTAAAATTAACACCTCAAACGTCGTTGCGTGAGTTCCCTCTCTCTCTCTCTCTCTCTCTCTCTCTCTCTCTCTCTCTCTCTCTCTCTCTTTTCTCCCCTTTTTCTTCTTTGTCCCATCCTCCTCGTACACCGCGTGTCACGCACTTGCGATCTCGCAAAGCAAGAGTTGCTTTGGCTGGAGCGGCAGCGCCGGTAGGAGCAGTCAGCAGCAGCAGGCTGCTGCTCTTGTAATGAGTCGCTCGAAGAAAGCGAAGAAAAAGAAATAAATAAAGGGACGTTGAAAATTGTTGTTGGCATGTAGGGGTACTTGCGTTCTCCTTTGTGTCGGACTCGTCGAAATTCCTTTAGAAAACAAAACCAAGGAACACGATTCCGCGGAAGAGAACGAAGAAGGTATTGACCCTTTGTCGATGAGACCGAACGGTATAATAATCTAGAGAAATAGAGTTGCTTTTGGCAAGGGGGTAGGGTCTTTTGGTCGGACCGCGGGTATCGTACGACGATCGAGGATAGATAAGATCGTATCTTGAACGAAAGCGCACTCGATACACCGCGTACGCCTGCACGTACGCGGAGAGGAGGGAGAAACAGTCAGAGAGAGAGAGAGAGAGAGAGAGAGAGAGAGAGGTAGAGCGAGTTTCCAAAGAGACGAGAGATAACCATAAGTTAGAGCTCGAAAACGTTACGAAACGGTAGTCGTCTCGAAACGATCGAACTCGAAGATAAAAGGCGTTCTTTGGTGTGTGCCAGTCTCGATCGCTCGAAATTTGACTACAGGAACCGGTTTCCTTTGGCTCATCGTCGTCGGCTGAGCACGCGCGCTTTCAAATATTTCTCGAAACGACGGCCGTGTACCGTGTCGAGGATAAGCGCGAAAAGAAGGATATGGAAGGAAGGAGAGAGAGAGAGAGAGAGAGAGAGAGAGAGAGGAGAGAGAGTGTCCGGGAACGGTAACCGACGTCGAATTATTAATAATAATACCTTTCTCGTTAGAATCGCGGCTCTCGTAGTTGGACGCGTCGCCATTAGACCTCACCGTCGGACTCTTCTTCTCACGCGATAAAAGCGAGTCTCCTGCTTTAACGGTTTCGAATTTTCCACGAGTCCAATGCCACGAGTCAAAATTTCCACGTCATAGAGAAATCTTTTACAAATACAGAGGTGGTGGTTGTTGATCGTGAAAAACGAGAAATAGAATCGAGGGAACTCGGTTTGCGCGTACGAGCGCGAGCACGTTTGACCGGCAGTCAGACGGTCAGCCGGCGGATGTAATCCGGATGTAAGGACTGGTTTCCCTCGGAGCCGAGATTAGATATTATAATACGATTATATATACGCGCGGTCCTCGATTCTCGCGCGTAACTACCAAAGTGTCGTGGCTTTAATCGAGTTTGGCGCACCCAAAGAGAATCTTCCGTCCACATTCGCCCCGCACCTCGCTTTATTCGCGGATTCCTAGCGACCGTAAATCGACTAATAATTCATTATTTTTTATTTTTCTTCCCTTATAAAAAGAAAAAGAAAAGAAAAAAAAAAAAAAAAAGAGAAAAAGAAGAAAAAAAAAAAAACGGGGAGAAGAAGAAAAAAGGAATAAAAGCATTGCGAGTCGGTCGATGACGGGCCAGCTCGTCGCGCTCGAGATACGCGCTCGCGCGTAATTAACGAGCTAATTATTCGACCGGAAATTATAAAGCCACGTTTCTACTCGTTAGTTCTCATACGTTTAGCGAATGATACGAGAAACGATACTAAATCTTCCCGCGTTACGAAGGGTCTATATACGAAGAAAAGTTTATATTTCCGATAGGATCTAACGCATGCGTCAACTCAGGCGGGCCTCATCGAGTAGAGAGAAGTCGTGTGTGTCCTATCTTCTTCTTCTCATCGATAAAGATGAGCAGCCGTTTCTCGGTTGCGCGCGCTTCGGTGGGAAGAAGAAGAAGAGAACGCGTGCGTGGAGTCCGCGTCGACGACGGTCAAAGTCCCGAATAATCCGGTACTCGTTTGATCGTCGACGACGTACGTCGTTACCTATATACCACCGCGCGTCCTCGTTTCTACGGTGGCTTATCGCGCCTGAAATAAATATTCTTAAGCGACGAAGAGGCGGCGTAAGATCGTCCTCGGTGTGCCGTTAAATAATTTCTCAATGTCGGTAGATCGGTAGAACGCCGCCAGAGTGTTTTACCTACAGGCTTCTATCGGTCGCGGATCCAATTTGAGATATCGCGTGGAAGGGAAGACACAGAGAGCGTCCGCGCGAAATAGTACGAATTAACAGATCGGTATCGAGAGACCGAAGCAATTAACGTTTGTGTACACAGTGGGTTCGCGACGGCGTCTCTTTCGCGAGCGCGCGTGCCTTTCTTCAAATCTGACGGTTTAATTAGGCGCCGACTATGCGGCAGATGCGCGCTCGTGTTTCTCGATTAATTATCCCCGACTTTACATATCTTTCGCCTTCATCTTTCTCTCTCTCTCTCTCTCTCTCTCTCTCTCTCTCTCTCTCTCTCTCTCTCTCTCTCTCTCTCACTCTGTGCCCGAATATGGCTGTACTTACGTATACACAGGGAGAGTAATTTTCTCTTGCGTTTGGTTAATTTTCAGGCGCGAGAACATCGCCGGTTAACATCGTAGCGACTGCCACCGTGGTGACCGACGACGAGGCCCTATTGGTCGAGGAGGAGGTCGAGACGTGCGAGGGCGAGAGCGAGGGAACGGAAAAGTCGACCAACGAGGAGGACGAGGAGGTCGACGTGGACGTCGACGTCGAGGAGTGTAGCAGCGTCGAGGACGGACCCGTTCACGGGCTTCCGGACGATCTCAGTACCGGCTCGTCCTCCTCCTCGTCGAGGAAATACGACGGGGCTAATGGAGTGCCCGGGTGCAACGAGCATCACGAGAGAAAGCACAGACTGAGGACGAGCTGCAACTCGGACGAGCTCCGGGACGTTGAGTGTCAGCTCGAGACCAAGGATTTGTGGGATAAGTTCAACGAACTCGGGACGGAGATGATCATCACCAAGACCGGACGGTACGAGAGAGTCGCGATCACTTTACCTTCTTTAAACTTTCGTCTGAGGACAGCAAGTTTCGTTTTCTCCTTAATCAACGCGGGGGAGACCGCGCGTTAATTTCAAACGTTCGAAGAAGAGGAGGAAGCGTGCCTCTTTAATTTCCGAGCGAATTACGTGAGATTACGCGTTGAACAAAAAAATAATACAACGGCGCGCGTCCGTTGTATGGCGCGACGCGTTGCCCGTACCTGAACTAATGGATTTCATTGACTGACGTTTTACGAGATATTTAAAGGGAGTTTTAGATGTAATTTATTGCATCCATTTATGCCGTTCGCTCGCGCACGAGCTCTAGCGGATGGATACACCGCGCGCGCGCGCGCGCGCGCGGCGCACATTTTTATAGGTATGTTAATAAAGTTGAGGCCGCAGCTGGCGGCCCCGGCAGGATGCGTGACCACGTCGGAATTATGAGATATTTGTGCACGGAACGAGAGAGACGCGGATCTTCGTCCACTCGAGCGTAACTCGCGGTATCGTCTCCTTTCCTGCTCTAGAGGTTCTGTCTCGAAATCGACGATAGCGGACGCTTTAGCGTACGGTGGTAGACGCGAGAAAGAATTAAAAAAAAAAAAAAAAAAAAAAAAAAAAAAAAAAAAAAAGAAGAGTGAAGGAGAAACGTTTCCAACTTTTTAGCGAGCCTCGTCGTATCTTAATCCTTAATCGCTAAAATAAAATCTAATTTATAAGCGCGTTCGGTTGCTCGCTTTAACTAGAATATTTTTCTAGTGCGATATAATCACTTTCGGTTAATTAAAACGAAGCGAGAACGCGTAGCTCCTCTCTCGCTCGTGGATTTTCACGGCGATACGTGAGTGTGTCTGGTAACGACGTTAAATACGAAGGAACGAGATAACGGTCGAGATGACGTATAAACGTCCGAGAAAGAAAGGAAGAGCCGCGAACGCTTCTTCTCGTTGTCACGCTAGCTTAGCATCGCTCGGACATTATCTTCTTGGGCAAAAAGAATAATCGAGCGAAAGGCCATCGGCTTTCACGCTTTTTACGAATGCCTTTTGCATACGCTCTCGAATTATCTTGCGAGGATCTTATCCCCGATAGATAGGAGAGACGAGACGCGCGTCCATCGATGCGTTATTAACTGTACGATCGTCGGCGCTATTTATATTTACGAGGGATCGTTTCTAACGACTTTGGCGATCGTAAACGCGCGCATTCATAATTGAGTTTTCCTACGTGGGAAAGGCTTTACGAGTGAGATAAGGAAAAAGAGAGAATGGATTAAAAAAGTTGTCGACTTGACTTAATCGAGTAAGACTCGCCAGACGAAATTGAGAACTATCTTTCTTCGAGACGGGTTTATAAATCCGTCGTGCATCACCTTTCCGGAACTTGTGTGCGATTAATGCGCTCAATTAACGTTCAGATTTTTTGCAAAAACGACCTGACGACGAGCTAAGCGAACGGATCGATATTCGATAGCTCCTACTTTCTTTTTTATTTTTCTTCTTTTTTTTTAATCGTCCTTTTTTTTTTTTTTTTTCTTTTTCGAAAAACGCGCAAGCTATACCTATCGCCGAGCGGTATTTAAAAATGTCAAGATAGCGAGCAAGGGTAAGTTGGCCGAGTCGATCGATATATCAAGTATACCGTGGGCGATACACACGAATAGCGTCGTTAGCACGGCGAAACTTGGCACGAAATCCCAGTCGAACGAAAACGTCAGTCTCTCCTAGAGTGACAATACGAATTCGGACCAATCAGGTGGAATTGTCTGGCCCGACGGGGTGCCAGGACCCTCTCTCTCTCTCTCTCCCCTCTCTCTAAGGTTCGAGCTCTCAAACTTTCTTTTTCCCACGTTGACGCCCTCTGTTTCTCTCTCTCGCGCGCGCGAGAATACACCAACCGTCGAGATGGCAAACAAAAGCTATTCGAGAGAGAGAGAGAGAGAGAGAGAGAGAGACTTTTCTTTGCATAAAATTTGTTTCGATCGAGCACGACGGACGATTATATTTCGACAAGTAGTTATATTGTAATGACGAAAGATCCTTTCCCAAGGATTTACATGGTCGACTCCCGAGAGAAACGAGTCGTCGTAGTTGCGAGCAAAGGAAAAAGCAAATGCGGGTCCTCCTCCTACGTTAAATCGTAGCCTCCGTCGCTCTCGGAGGTAGTATAGTAGGAGGTGTGGACGAGCAGGTCAGGAGGAGAGAGACAGGAGGAGGATAGGAGCGGATATGGAGGGTACTCGTCACGCGAACCCTTCATCAAGGTGCCAGCCAGCCTATATCATAGGCGTTCAACACACGCGTGACGAGTCTCGGCGTACATACACACACACACAGAGAGAGAGAGAGAGAGCGAGAGAGAAAGAGAACGATGTACCGTGCGTTTCTCTCCGTCCGTATTTCCGCGTGTGTAGGAGACGAGGGAAGGCAGAAAAAGAAGGTCGCCGGAAAAGAAAGAGAAATAACGGAAGGTGGATGAGATGCGAAAGGACAGATAAAGGAAGTGTGCGAGAGAAAAAGAGAGAGGTGGGGGCCAAAGCAGAGAGGGCACGATATGGGCCAAAGTATAATTATAATAGCGACACCACCTGGCCAGGGCCAGAGAAGTCGTTAGCACGGCAAACAGCGAAGAGCAAGTCGGATGGCCACTCGGATCGGTATAATATCCAGTGCTTCCGTAATCCATTTGTACGAACCCTACTCCGTATTTCTTCTTCTTCTTTCTTCTCTTCTTTATCTTCTTCTTATTTCGCTCGCCGAGCCCGTTCCAGGCTATATCCTTCTCGACAGTGAATAAGCGACTCTGGCAGCACGCGCGTACGTCCGCGAGAGCGAGCGAGCGACCGAGAGAGAGAGAGAGAGAGAGAGAGAGAGAGAGAGACAGAGAGTTAGAGAGGGAGAGAGGACTGAGAGATGTATGACGGGAGAGAGGGAGAGAGAGAGAGAGAGCGAACTCCGGCAAGGTTTAGGGTGCTTTCCGAACGACTTCGAGGGTCGAGCCGTTCTCGCGATTATGCTCTCGTTAGCCACGGCCTATGGAATCGAGCCTCCTCTTTGCGTCCGCTTAATTTGCCGGGGCTAAACGATGATGAACCGCGAGGATACGTTGCGCTGAGTTCCAAAGAGAAAGACCAATTTTGACGGTTTCGAACGAGTCTGGAAACGGTAAATAGCATATAGGATAGGCTGATAAAGCGATCCGCTAATCGTTTGGGTCGTTACTTCGACGATGATCGTCTCTCGTAGGATCGTTCGAACGAACAAAAAAGAAGGGAAAAAAAAACAAAAAAAAAAAAAAATAAGAAAGAAAAAACAGGAGAAACTTAGCGAACGACGACATTCCTTGGAAATCCGCAAAGCGATCGAGAGCGGCAATCTTTCGAACGTACGCGAACTTGTTCGTCACGCGAGTCGATGCCGTGTTTCTTGGGAAAGGTTTCGCGCTCACGAATCGCAAGAGGATAATCCTTGCGGTCGTTCTCTTTAAAGCGGTTGCGGCCTTTGCGGTTTCTTCAACGTTTTCTCAAACGATTTCTTTTCATCGTGATCGGGGCACGTCCCTCCTCTTTGTGTTTCTCGCCTTTAACGAGGAGGAGCGCCAAAGTATGGCGCTCGAGTAAAACTCCCAACGAGATCAATGAAGAAACCAAAAGATCGATCTCTATTCGGACTTTATGAAATTTTAGAAAGGAATTTACAAAGGAATCGTGCCGATAGTCTTCCAAATAATGAGCGTGGCGAATCCGCAAATTTGGCTCGAAAGGAAAATCTCGTAGAAAGATTGGTGCCAAGCGAGTACGGAGAGGAAGACGTGAATGATCGCGTAAATTAAAAGGGCCAAAAGATAGGCGGTACAGGTTGTCGTTGCTTTTCTCTTCGACTTATTCTCTGAGCAAACTTCGATGCAATTCGATGAATTTTTTAAATAATCCTCTTGATATTGTTCCAACGCCCTAGCTTTTCTTTCGGAATAATTCGAACGTCTTTCGACGTCTTCGATTAATATTTGCGAGAGCGCAACGTTGATGAGCATGACGTTTTCGATCATCGTAATTGTTTCCTCGTCGACTCGAACGATCGATTCGGCCGTTTTAACGTCTACTCCCTTCTCGTCCTCGTCTTTTCTCCTCCCGTTCTTCCTTCCGTCGTCGATGTTATTGCTGTTGTTTTCGTTGTCGTTGTCGTCCTCGTCGTCGTCGTCGTTGTCGCCGCCGTTGTCGTCGCCGTTGTCGTCGTCGTCTTTGGCATCGAACGGCGAACGCGCCCGGCAGCATCGCTTCTCGGTCGTCCTCTCCGCGCGCTTATGTCGTCGATGATTGCACAATCCCGGACAAACTATCGGTCGACCATGACACGTACGCTTTGGCGTACCAATCATTTCATCAAATCCTCCGCTCTTCTTTTCCACTTCTCCGTAGGTAGGTAGTAGTATTCTCTGACTTTGGCCTCCAACCTGCGAGATCGTCAAAAAAGACGATTGGTTATGACGTGGTACGCACGTGGGCCGACCATCGCGCTAATTCCCCTAATCTAGTATTTATCGCGATACGCGTGTTTGCGTATTTTGCTGATGCGTTATGTCCAATTCGTACGCTCGTTAACGTATCTTTAATCGATCGATCAATCAGGATTACCCGGTTCTCCTTTGGCAATGGCGTTACCCGAGAATATCAATCATAGTCCAGCTCCGAACGTAAATTAGTCTTGGCTAGGTCGTGCGACAGGAGAAAACGCTTAACGAAACACGAAGAGAAAGAAAACTCGCGATTGTGTACTTGATGGAGGAATCTCTTGGATTTCTTGGTCCTCGATGATGGTGTCAGGCCGAGAAGAATTCAAGGACGCGTTAAGGAGCGCATCCGACGGTGGCGCGTGCGCGCAGATGTTGGAGGCGTTGAAAAGTTGACTGCATATGACGAGGTTCAAGGGTGGATTATTACTACTACTCCTACCTCGCTTAACGACGCTTAAAAGCTATTACGGGCTTGAAAGCTACTACTTTTGATCGAAGTGTCTTCTGTTCGTGCCAAAACGAGATTTCCGCGATGGTCGAGATGCCGCCGATGCATTACGGCCATAGTTCTTTGACAGAAAGAAAGGAAGAGGTTAACGATCGTTTCTTTGTTTCGTTAAACCCGATCGTTCTTTCTTCGACGCGAGCGATTTAACAAGCAGACGTATTATTTCTCGATTCGCAGCCGGATGTTTCCCACCTGTCGCGTCTCCTTTCGAGGATTGAAAACGGAAGGCCGTTATGCGGTACTGATGGACATAGCACCGGTCGACAATAAGAGATATCGATACGCCTATCACAGAAGCTGTTGGCTCGTGGCCGGGAAGGCCGATCCACCGGCGCCACCTCGTCTCTACGTTCATCCGGATTCACCGTTCACCGGGGATCAACTGGCGAAGCAAGTGGTCTCCTTCGAGAAGGTTAAGCTGACCAACAACGACATGGACAAGCATGGCCAGGTAAGACGGATATTTCCCTTTTCTTTTTTCTCTCCCGCCCCATCCTCTGTCGTACTTCTTTTCTGGACGATTTCAAAGTCCAGATTGAAAAAATCGCCATATACGCGACCGCGGAATTTTAATTCTATCCGCGTTCCAGTTCGCTAGGGGTATCCGCGACGATTTGATCGTAAAACTCTATGGCCGTCGTTACGTATCAGATTTCATATAGGTAACCAACGTGTTTGGTATCACCTCCGTATTCGAATACGTACGAGGGGGTCATTCGATCTTGAGAAGAAGGAGGAGGAAGGCAATCGGTTCGCGGACTGCGTAGAAGAGAGAGAGAGAGAGAGAGGATTCACGAGGGACGTTATCCTTTACTCTCGAACGACAGCGCTGAAACGCAGCGATTCGATCGTTTGCCGAATCGATTCACCGTTCCTCTCCCCTTCGAATAACGTCGCATAATTTTCAGGCGAACGACGTAGCGCGTCTTCATCGACGACGACGACGACGACGACGACGACGACGACGACGACGACGACGCTCAAAGATTACGGGCCGTCTTTCACGATCTCCATCGAATCTGGCGCTTTCGCTTTTCTTCGTCGTCTCGTCGACGACGGGTCGTCGTCGTCGGTCTTTTGCGAGCGCGCGCGCGCGCGCTCGCGCACGTCCCCAAATGGCCTCGTAAAAGAATGAAAAAGAGGGAAAGAGCGTAGGACGCGGTTTATCATCGATTCAAGTTCGATCCTCCTTGTGTCGTTGTTGTTAATCGTGGGCGTCCAACTCCGTTCGGTTCTCGCGAAACGATTTTTCTTTTAGTAACCTCGTTCAAAAGAATTTCACCGAAAAGACGAGTTCTCGTTTCTGTCCAGCTTATTTGTATCCGTTCGAATTAGCCGAACGATCGCGCAAAGTATCGGTAGCTCCTACGATCGTGGTAAGGCTACGCGATATCCGGTTTAAAATTAGAAAGGCGAGGAGTGGAAGTGGAGGATGCTCTTGGATGCGCCTCTATTCTTTGCTTCTTCTCTTGAAATATCACTGACTGAGGAAGGCCAACCGTAAAAAGTGTAACTCTATGGTAGAAGGAAGAATAACGCACGGAGAATGGATACTACTACTTTGGTAGGGTAGGAAAGAGGAGAGGTTCCGTGCGCGGCTCCACGTTCTCGCGGAACAGTCATAATGTTGGTATCATTATAGGCGACCGCGGTGGTGTGGTGTGGTGTCGTAGGTGGTATATAGTGGGTACTACGCCGGCATGCCTATAAGCTAATAAATTGAATGGATGTTTGCCCGGAGCTTTTGTCATGATGATCACGGGTAGCCCACGCCCGGCCCCGTTGAGCACCTTTTGAATCTCCCTCGAGGCCGTGTTCCCTCCCGTTTTGCTCTTTCCACTCTTTCGTGGATCGTCGAGGATGCCCAACCCTCTCTCTCTCTCTCTCTCTCTCTCTCTCTCTCTCTCTCTCTCTCCCTTCATTTCTAGAATTCTAATTTCGACGATAACGATAACCGGAATAGGAGGCTTCTTTTTCTACGGGACAGATAGATTTTCTGATAATCGTCGAGTCACGAGATTGTCCGTCTCTATTGTGAGCACGGAAGAGAGATAGAGGGAGAGAGAGAGAGAGAGAGAAGGAAAAGAGAAAAAAAAGGTAAAGCGGTCGAGCTCGAGGAGAGCCACGCAACGCAACACCCAACCGCCAGTCAAGTCAGAGTCGAGGACTCGAGTGGTAGAGAGAGAGAACATTCCTTCGCTACGGCCGCTATTTCATCGTTTCGTATGACGCGATATTATAAGACCCCCGCCTGCGTGCCGGCTACTACATGGTGGTCCAAAAGCGAGCGTCCACCTGCGCGCGAGAGAACCGGCTCGACTCTCGCGCGCCTATCCTCCTCTCTCTTTCGTCCGTCATTGAGATTTCTATCGCCGTCCACCTAACTTCGCAAACTATTTCTATATTTTTATCGTCCTTCTAAAAGCAGTACAATAATTGAGAATCCTTGCGAGACGTCCGATAACGTACGTTTATTCAACTACTTGGCTCATTGCTACGACCTGAAAAAATAGCGCGATATAATAGAGGAAAGGCTTCGTGTCCCTTTTTTTTTCCTCCCTTTTCTTTCCTTTTCTTTTTTCTTTTTTTTCCCCTATATTAATGTACCCTAATCGCGAGGATTAAAGAGCGATAAACACGTGACTTACGTAGCCACCTCTTGAGTTATTCGATCGAATTAACATGGAGTGTGCCTTTCGAAAGATAGGAATTTGCGCGTAGAGAGGAGATTTATAAATGTTCATAAATCATTTTTAATCTTTTATCGTTCGCACAACACGTTTTTCTATGTACCCACGTCCAATCTACCTTACGTTTTGTCACGCTCCAAAGTCGAAACTTTTTCGTAAAGGAGACACGCGAATTCGTAACTAGAAAAAGTATCGATTCTCACGAATCGAATACGTTTATAAGGTCGAGCATAAGATCGCGAGGATTAAATTTCGCTCGTCTGCCTTTCCTTGCGAGAATACGCGAGAGCGTGGTGGCTGGATAAATCGAAGAAAGACTCCTTTACGTGCAAGATCCCCTTAGGACTTGCGTGGTCGCGCGTGCGATTTCAGCTCGGTTATCCGGGACGACAGAACGAACAGAGTAGAGCAAATTGGACTCCTGACAAGTTACGGTAGGGTGTCCTGCCGTGCCACCACTCGACTCGCGCGCCGAGAAAACGAATAGGGACGCGCCGCGGGATTCCGAAGGACTATAATCGAGAACATAAAACGATTCCTTTTCGTGATATCGCGATCGTGATCGTTCCTCGCGCTCGACCCATCACCGATCGTGGACCTCTTCTGTTTCCGCAAAGAACGCCAATGCTTCTTTCTTTTTTCTCTTTTACCTCGAGTTAGTTTCCACCGCGTAGATGGTCGCAGCATCGTTTTAACGTCGACGTATTCTCTCTCTCTCTCTCTCTCTCTCTCTCTCTCTCTCTCTCTCTCTCTATCTCTATTTCTATCTTGCTTTATTTTAGTCCTTTTTTACCTGGCATACCAGCATTAGGAACTACATTCTAGATCCTTATCGGCGTTTACGTACGAGTCTCGTCTCTTATTATGCGAGAACTTTTTGAAAGATAATCTTGTCCGTTAGTGGAACTCGTGAAAATGCAAACTTCTAGCCACTATGTCGGACCCTCATCTTCCTACTTTGAGAATTACTTTGTAGCGGCCATTACGATCCCCAGTTTGCGGAAGATCGAATTTACGCCTTTTATAATCAATGAAGTTGCAGCGAAAGAGAGAGAGAGAGAGAGAGAGAGAGAGAGAGAGAGAGAGAGAGAGAGAGAGAGAGAGGGAAAAGAACACGCTCGATTACGCCTGTAGGCCGTTTAATTAATACACCTATAATTCGTAGTCTTTGCGTAATTACGCTCTCACATTTTGCCCTGATACGAGCGTGCGGTAGATCCGGATAATCCGTGGAAGCGCTCACCGCGTTGCTCGCACGCACGAACGAGTCCGACGGAGGTGTAAAGAAACTTTCAAGAGCATCCACATTATATGTATGCTATTTCGATCTCCATCTACTTATACGGTCGAACAATTCGTTAGGAAAGATTGGGGAAAATTTAGTCTATCCGATAAAACGTGTCTAGCTAGAGAAAAAGAGAGAGAGAGAGAGAGAGAGAGAGAGAGAGAGAGAGAGGAAAGTCAGTAGCCGGACTTATACATTATCGCTAATATGAAATATAGAGGCGGCTGCGGTGGCGCAACTGTTGAAACTTAACGGCTGCAGGTGGCCCGAAGAGTCTTTGGGCATTGGGTCCCTTCACGCCAGCCCTGACTTTCGAGTCTCGTTCGCACGACGACTGGCATTCGTGGCGCCGTAAAGAAGACAGAGAAAGGAAGAAATAAGGGGAAAGAGAGAGAGAGAGAGAGAGATGACTCACGCACACATCTCAGCCTTTTGCCCTCTCCTTCCTCTTATTCATACCGCTCGGAAGAAAGTGCGGTTATTCGAACGTTTTATTCGATTTTTTATTATCGATCGTTTTAGGAGCAAATACTATTTTTATTGCGCTGACATCAAAAAGTTTGCGATTTTTGCTCTAGTTTCTTTCTTGGAGGGAAAAAAAGACGACGCTATTAAAAGTTAGTTTTTCTTTTTCACAACATTGTATCGGAGAAAGGACAAAGTATCGGAAGAACGGTACGATTACAAAGTCGTGCGTTTCTTTCGAAGAATAAAAAATACAAAGTAACAAAAGTTTATCGTCTTCATTGTAGGTTTGAACGATGCTCGGTTTGATTTAGAATCGATATCATACGAACGTGATATTTAATTTCCCATCGGTCCGGCTATAAATATCTTTGGATGTTTTTATATCGTAGTGATAGACGTGCATGAGCTTAATTAGTAAATCGATTAATAACGCGCGCGTACGTGTATCTATATGTTAATGTGGGTATAGATATACTCGAGGTCGATAGTTTGTAAAAAGGCGTACCTATTCGATTGCGAAGGACTCCGTTCGTTCGCGTTCATTCTCACCCCTGTCTCTATCACCGCGCGTACACGTGCGGACTTTAATAACGGTATTTTGCCGTGGCAAATGTCACGACGTTAAAGTTTCAGCGTAAAAACTCGTCTTCCGCATCCGAGTTTTTCGCCCCTACGTGCGCGTCTACGCGCGCGCTTACGGATACTGGGTAAAAGACCTATGCATTTTCAATCGATTTTCTGTCCGAGACAATGCCGCGAAAAAAGAGACGAGTAGACCGCCGAGTATCTCTAGATTTACTACATACATTTGACTTTACCTTATTTTTCTTTTATCGCAGATCGTATTGAACTCGATGCACAAGTATCAACCCAGAATACATTTGGTGAGATGCAAGCAAACGGACGACAACAATCTCCAGATCAATGATCTTCGAAAAGAAGAACACAAAACGTTTATTTTCCCTGAGGCGATCTTCACCGCGGTCACAGCCTACCAAAATCAGCTGGTGAGAACATTGATCGTCGCAATTGATCGTTCCACGTTTTTCTACTTTGATACTCTTTCCCCGCTAAATTTATTCTCTTTCCTTTCTTGCAGATCACGAAACTAAAGATCGACAGTAATCCGTTCGCGAAGGGTTTCAGAGACTCCTCGAGGTTGACGGATTTCGATCGGTACGTAAAAAACATTTCAATATCAAAATATGATTTTTCCGAGGAATCAACCGAAGCGAGCGATTAGCATACCGGTAATGAATAAATTGTTATCGTGCAAAATTATTGAAAACGGTGTGGTAAGCGAAAAGCTGTCAGGGAAGTGAGCAGCAACGTTACCTCTGAGATCGGGAAATCACGTATCGCGTAAACAGGGTATAATTTATCGCGCAATTGCTTTCTCTCTCTGTACATATTTATATATATATATATATATATATATATATATATATTTATATGTACGTATGTATATATTGCTCTTTTTGTCGAACGCACAATAATCTTTCCCGTATCGCATTTAATCGACTTTTATTATTACCACGATTACGACATAGTCGCTAAATCGAGTTGTAATTAACTTTGGACATTGCGTAAGTATTTTTTTCTATCTTGAATATTTTTTTATAAGAAGTAAAGTAGACTTTTAAGATTCGTCTTATTTAATTTTACGCGCAACTCACGGCGTGTAAAATATGATCGGCCGTGAAAGGAAAGAAAAAGTATCATGTAGAAAAAGTTGTCGCGTAAAAGGTTTGTAATACATCGGAAATGATCGATCGCATCCTAGCTTAAATTACAAAATTTCTACAACGTTAAACGATGCACGATACTTTATTAGATAGATATATCGCGAGTAAGCGTGCACGCGTTCTCTCGACCGATTTCTTATTATCCACGATCATCTATCTGCATGAAAGATGACGCACCTGCTCTGAGTAGCCACGTTCCGTCTCCTCTCGCGATCGTTTCGTATAAACAGGAACGTAGGCTCTTGAAAAAAAGGTTTTACCGTTTATAAATTATCTGCGTATATCGCTTTAACTGGAAATTTAATCGGACAAATTTTCCAACACTTTCTCGCGTTCTCTTCGGAGAGCGGCTATCTTTTCGATCCGATCGATCGATCCCGACGATTCCTTAGGATCGTTAGCTTGACGTTGGCCGAGCTAGGCGATAATCGAGAGCTCTCCCGATCATCTAGAACGCGTTATCCTTATCGTCGTCCTCGATTTTCTCTCGGCGATGATGCGAACTTTGAAAAGGGTTCGCGCGATAATGAGCACGGACACGCGGAGTCCGGTCGAGTCGACGCAAATTGCAAACACGCCCACTAAATTGTTAACGACAGCGCCAGCAGCTCGCTCGAGCGCAATTCAAGGTTTTATGCAAATCGCACAAAGAACGCTACTAACGGCGTGTCCACGAATCGATAACGCTCGCCCGATAAACTTCTCTCCTCCCCTTTTTTACGATCGAAACTCGAATAACGCGACCTCGCGCTTCGAACGTCCCTTCCCCTTCCTTTTTTATTTTTTTCATTTTTTTTCCTTTTTCTTTTTTTCTTTCTTTCTTCTTCTCTTTTCCCTTTTTTTTTTTTTTTTTTTTTTTTTGTTTTTTTTTTTCTTTTCTTTATCGAGTCTCCTCGACGACAACGACAAGGAAGAGAGTCACTACTTGCAACACCTGCGCGCCACGATCGAAGATGGGCGGATCTTAATTAAATTGTTTGTTCGCTCCTAACGATGAAATACTAACTGCGGAGATTTAGATAGGGATTAAGTTACCGTCGCTCCCTTATTACTTCTTCCTCTTCTTATTCGTCGTCGTCGTCGTCGTCGTCGTCGTCGTCGTCGTCGTCGTCGTCGTCGTCGCCGTCGCCGTCGCCGTCGTCGACAAGTCAAGTCGAGGAGGTAGTTGGGCTTCACCAGAAAAATCCTTTAAATCGTTCGACGGACGATCGAGATCCGGTCTTTGCGCTTCAGCCACGAGGAGCCTTCTATCTTAGATATTAATCTAATTATACGATCGATGCGCGCCGTTTCAACGCCTTCGAAGGTTCGAACCGAAAAGTGCACGACCTCTTCCCGGATTGTTGTCGGTTCACCATGACCCTCCCCAAATCAGCACCTGCCTAAACTGGGGCCACTCAAATCTTGCTCCGTCACTCGGATCTTTTACCCGCTGACCCGTTCAATCGACCATCTTTAAAGTGCGAAGACACTCAAAGTCTCTTCTCCGGTCAGAAAAACTATGCCTTCGATATTTATAGGTTGTGGGAATACTATACCAAGCTACTACCTACGTAGGTGGGATCGAATAAGTGCGGAATACGAGGAGGAAGCACTGGATTCGGAACAAAACAGATGTCCGGGCTCCTCTCGATTCCTCCTCCTCCATGGGATCTTCGGTAATGTCGGCGTTCGGAGTTAATGAGAGGCCCGGGACTCTGCTGCGAGAAGCAATACGTTTCGAAATTATGATTCTCGATTTATCCTTTATGGTTTTATTAAAAAATTTACTCGATTCGTCGAACATCCGCCCTTCGATCTCCCCTTCGATTACACTTGGGAAGCCGTGATACGTCCGACTTAATGGGATACTTAAAAAAAAATTGTATCGGCATCGAAGGAGATATCAGCCCTTCTCCGAGTGGACTTTTATGAGATGGAGGATAGTTACAATTAATTAGGAACGTAATATTGAAAATCTTTTATGACCCGATAAAAAGTTCCTTCATCGCTGCTTGCAATGTTGATATCTCCGACGTGCGCGAATAGGTATTTTATGTCGTCGACGAGAGTATAAGCTTTCTCGTCGAAAGCGTTTGTAACATTGCGATCGAGAGAGAAAAGAAGAAATTCCTGGCGGTCTCTCGAACGCGTTTTCTCGAGGCTACCTTTGCTACCTCTCTGCCAGCGCAGCATCCCTCCGCGGTCCTCCCCGGTCCAACGCGGGCTTCGGCGGCGTCCAGAGTTAATGAGAGAGCGGCCGTACGGGGCAATACGGCGCATGCTCCCGCCCACTTCACGCCGGCGCTGATAGATAGACTCTCTCCCTCTTCCTCTCGCGTACGCGTATGCGCTCGGAGGAGTAGAAAGAACGTGCAAGCGAGCTAGCGACCGACCAACCGACCGACCGACCGACCAACCGACCGACCGACCAACCGACCGACCGACCGACCGAACGAACGAACGAACGAACGAACGAACGAACGAACGAACGAACGAACGAACGAACGAACGAACGAACGAACGAACGAACGAACGAACGAACGAACGAACGAACGAACGAACGAACGAACGAACGAACGAACGAACGAACAAGCGAGCGACTGAACGAGCGAACGAGAGAGAGAGAGAGAGAGAGAGGGATGGATCGCGTCCATTTCGCCCTGCATTGCCGCCACCGGGCAGCTTTCGTCGTTCCTCGAGATGCCAGGAGGAAGAGAGAGGAACGAAGATAGAGAGAGAGGGGAGGGGGAGAGAGGAGGAGGAAAGAGAGCGATTCCGTTCTCCCTCGTTCCGCAGGGCAAGGAGGGCAGGGCATTCATCTATATTAGCTTCGAGAGCGGACGGCCTGTCATTACCGCTGCCGCTCCTGGCCCTCTCCCTCTTTTCCTCTCGCTTTCCGCCTCGCCATCCGTCTTTTCGTTCTCTCCCTCTCTGGCGTGCGCGCGCGGCCGTACACGGACGCACATTCTCTCTCTCTCCCCCCCCCCCTCTCTCTCTCTCTTTCGTTTCCATCTCGTCGATCTCTCTCGCGCTCGATGCACGGTGGACCCTTTTTCTCGCTACGCACACGACCAACTTACTCTTCTTCTCCTCTACCGGCGTAGAAGCAGATCTTCGACCGCGGCACCGGCAGCAGCACAGACATCGATACACCAAAGTCTTCTTGGCCCATTAGCGGGCCCCATTACCAAAGTGCCAGCGAGCGAGATGAATAGAGAGCAAAAGAGGCAGCCTTGCCGTAGGAATAAGAGAGATGGAACAGAGGGGACTGCTACGAAGCTAATAACCGCCGTTTAAAACGCAAAAACAAAGGCCCTCGCCGTGCATCATCGAGAGAGAGAGAGAGAGAGAGAGAGAGAGAGAGAGAGCCTTTGAAAGAGAAAAGAAAGGTGAGCAGGTAGTGGTAGCAACGGTGCAACGGTGTGCGCTAGAGTGTCCAGGGATGAGGAAGAGGAGGAGAGCTTGGAAGCACATACCCCGCGTGAGGGGGGGAAGTGGGGAGGCGAGGCGTCAGGGTCATTACCGGATCATTACCTACCATACCTACCGTGCGACGACGATGATGACTCGAGCCGTGAGCAACAGGCTCGCGAGGAACACCTACACGAACGTGTTCGGTCACCCTACTATCGGTCGGCTATATACTATAAACATACATATATACGTACATATATACGTACATAGAAGAGCGTGCATCGCGAGTCCGATCGCGCGGACGTGCGTGTGGGATCGTACGCACATGCACGTGCACACGCGCGCGCGCGCGCGCGCGCTCGGCGGCAGCCGGGGTAAATTACAGGCTCGACCGTATTTTGCGTTGTTTTGTTGTTTTTCAACGCGCCGAAAGGAAATGAGCGAGCAAACGCGTCACGCCACCCCGAACCTGCTAATTTCTATTCATATTTTATGGCTATTAATTTCTTCGCTGTTACACTCGTCCTTCTCCCTTTCTCTTTCTCTCTCTCTCTCTCTCTCTCTCTCTCTCTTTCTCTAGCTATCTATCCATATTGGTATACGCACATGTGCATATATATGTATATATATATATATATATATATCCATTGACCCTCTCAAAAACGAACCTCACTTTCTTCCTTCAAGTCCTTTTAACGTCGTTTCTCTTTGCGCGTTTCTTGATATCGTCCTTGAACGATACAAACATGCTACCTCAAGATTTCTCCGAATAACAAGGTACGATCGAAACAAGTTGTCCTTTCGATTCGTCAATGACACATGTCCGCAATATTTTTGTACGATCCGATGGTCGTCCCGTTCGCGTTGGTAGGAGATATCTACATGCGTGCGTTGTGTGCGCGAACGTAGAAAGCGAAGGGGAGTCGAACCGCACCGTTCGATGGACTACCTTCGGCCATCAGTGGGGTGTAACCTATTATTATCTACCACTTACCTAATGCCCTGTGTCAGCCCCAGGGTAGACGGAGAATAACAGGCTCTCCCCGCTCGATGGAATTCATTCGGCATTAATATCGCGACCCGTGCAAAGCCGACTCTTTCACACTCCGCCTTCTCCACCGCTCCTACATAACGCTTCGAGTTTCAAAAAACGTTCGAAAAAGTCGATTAATTCTTTAAAACGTATTACCTAATGCTTTTAGCAGTAGATGAAAATCAGAACCACTCGAGAGTATGGATTGCTCTCGAAAAAGAAGAAAGGGAAAGAGACGAGAATATACACTCGTCTCTCTCTCTCTCTCTCTCTCTCTCTCTCTCTCTCTCTGGCTCGCTCGCTCTCGAAGGGTGTAGCCGTGCGAACGTCATGGACATTTTAATGGGTAACGGCGGTGGCCTCTAATTAGAACGTTTCGAGCGTAACCGCGCCATTACGGGGAAACGCAGACTCGTCAGATCGATGAGGAATATTTATTGCGGTGTAACAATTACAGGAGCGCCCATAGAGGGAATAGTAATAGGCAGCGGAGGAGCCGGGGGCAGCTCTTTCGTCCTGGCGAAACCACCGTAATTAGGGCTTTTATTGTCCGTACATGAGGAAGCTTTATGAAAACATTAAAGATATAATTCAAGGCCGGAAGGCAGGACGCCGCAATCGCCTGTAGTCCTTTCGGCCGTCTCTTCGTACTTTCGTACCAACAACGTCATTTCCGCTTGGCGAATATACAGGTGCCCTCATCTAACGATCATTAATCGCGAGTCTTGGATTTCCTTCCTATGTCGTATCGATCGTGTATCGTTTGTTTTCAACGACGGGAAAAAGAAGTTATCCGTCAGCTGCCTTTTATCCTCCCGCGTTCAAAGTGTCGACACGATGATGTTATTGGTTTACCAAACGTATCGTCCTGCCGGATCTCCGAGACGATGCTTATCGGACTTGCTCGTCGCGAGTAAAAAGAAAAAAAATGGAAAAGGAATCCTTTGCACCTGGTACTCTAACCGAGGTGAAAGTATAGCTCTTAACTACGTTACAAAACGATCGACATTAAAGATACCGATTGGAAATATGAAATGAATTCGCTTATACGTCTTCGTCGACGAACACGAATTAAGATGTGGCTATCGATAACGGTGTACGGCAGTGTGAACATTATATATATATAAATACATACATACATACATATATATATATATATATATATATATATATATATATATATATATATGTGCACATGTAGCATTAAAACCGAGTCGTCGACTATTTCTCGTGCAATTTTAATGAACGATTTCGGCTCGCGAAAAGCGCGTCTCTCGGTAAGCAAAAGAGGAAGGAGGAAGGAAGAAGATCAAAGTCGGTGTGTGGTCCGGTCGCTCGAAGCGGGTACGATTAACCGCGGGCTCCCTAATCCCTTTCCCTTTTCCCTCGGTGACTGGGCAAAGGGCCGAAAGCTGCTGCGAGGGCCCAGAAATCGCGTGCTTACGTGGCACACCACGTAGGTGCGTGTACCTATGTAGGTCGCGCGCACACGACGCGCCTTTCCTCTCCTCTCCCTCTCATCCCCCGGTTCTACCATGGGTCTCGTGTTACGTGCTAAGAAGCAGTATACGAGCAACGCGTGGTAACCGAGACGCAGGAACTGCACACCGGACCCCATTGTTCCTTGCTTCCTCTTACGAGTTTGCGTCTTACGAGGTCGCTCGATCTTTCGAGTCTTAACGATTTCAAAACTGCTTCATCGGTCCCGTTCGCCGCGATTTTTTCTACGGAAGAAAGGTGCGAAAGGTCACGGCCGTTCGGGCAAAACTCTAAACTTCTTTATTGCCTCCGTCTGCTCTCTCTCTCTCTCTCTCTCTCTCTCTCTCTCTCGTTACCCTCTTTATTTTGACGTCTCGATCGTTCGCGCCTTTTTCGAGCGTTTCAAAGAGTAACCGGAGCCCGTGTCGTTTAACGTTCCCCCCATATACAGAGAGAACGGCCGATTACCGTTTCGCCGAGATATCGAATCGGTTCCAGAAGCGATCCTTCTCTCCTTGCTCTTTCTCAATCTGGCAAAGTCAAAATCGATCGTTATCGATATTTTATCTCCCACCAAGAAAGGGATCCAGTAGCAAAGAGATTTTTATTCCTCCGTACCCTTCCTTCCGAGGCGCAGCATTGGCGTGTTTATCGTTATCGTTTTATACGCTTTGAATTACTTTTCGACCTGGCGCGTACGAGTGTGTGTGTGAGAGAGAGAGAGAGAGAGAGAGAGGAGGGACGCGTACGATTTGAAACCTTGAAATATCAAGCGCCGTTCGTGAAAGACAATCTCCAGACCGGCGAGCAGCATCGCTACGGTGCGTTTCGGGGAACTGGATGATCGATCGGCGGTATCATCGTCGGCCGGTCGGGCTAAAATTATCGTCCAAGCTTCTAGTATCAAGTTTTCATTCGAGCACTCGACTACCGAAAGGCACGAAGAAGCAAAGGCAGGCACTTTTCTTCTTGCTTCGAGAAGGATCGGTTTGCCCGTCTAAAGAAAAATCGAGCCGAGGAAGTCGTCGTCGTCGTCGTCGGCGCCGTCGAGAGAAAAAAAAGGAAACGTTAGGAGAGAGGACGGCTAGGAGATAATTAAGAATCCACCTATCGTCGTAGTAGACGGTCATCGTCGATGCGCGCCAGTCCCGCGTAAATAATCGGCAAAGTAGGAAATGACGCGGACCTTTGGATTTCGCAATAACCATGGCCGAGCATACATTAATTATCATCGAGCAGCGGGGTCGCGACACTTAAAAGCGCACGGCGCTCGCGATCGGCCAATAATCCGCTCGTTAGCATTTCCCCTCGTTCCTCCTCTCGCGACGTAACGAAGCCCGAAGGATTGGCTCGAACGCACAATCGCTCGTAATTAACCCTAATTATGCCTTCGAGGCCGACCGTACGAATTCATCCATCACGTTATTGCGATACGCCGCGTTACCGCGAGAATTCCTACGGACGTCGATTAGAAAAGCTCCCGCTAATTATCCTACGTCCATCTTCCGCTCGAGTTTTCTCCCCTTCGTCTCTAAAGACAATTTTCTAATAAGAACCAACGAGGATGTCCGATTAGCTCTAATGACATGTTTGCAGAGATCCTATGGAGCTGATGGAGCAACAGCTGGTGAGATGCGGAGTACCACCGGTGAGATTGTACGAGCATCTCGCGATATCTTCGCCGGCGGCAGCGGCAGCGGCAGCGGCCGCCGCGGCCGCCGCCGCTGCCGCTGCCCTCGGTGCCCAACAGCAGCAACAGCATCAGCATCAGCAGCATCAGCACCAGCATCAACACCAGCAGCAGGCGCAGGAGAACGGAGGACACGCGACGGCCGCGGCTTTGGCACCGTGGCTGACGGCGGCAGCGGGTGCTTCTACGGCCCTACTTTACGGCGCTGCCGTCGGACAGACGCACCCTGCGAACAGAGCTGCCACCGGCTCACCCTCTCCCTATCATCCCGCGGCGGCCTCGACTTTTCCCTACCCGACTGCCCTAGGCTGGTCGTGGCAACCGCCACCGGTCGCGATCATCTCCCGACGGACCTCGCCACCCTCTGCTACCCTCAGGTACGCGCCCTATCCTCATCCCAGCGGTACGCCACCGCCTACGACCCTACGCGCACGCCCGTCCACCCCCAATTAGCGAGCCATACGCCGTCTCTCTGCTTCTTCTCCGACCTTGCTCCTCGAAGAATAACATTTCCTCTGTTCCCTCGATCCCCCCACCCCCAACCCACCCCTGCGTGTACCTATGTAACATACGATGGCCAAGTTTTTGCGTTAGTGAAAATGGAGACGTTGTAAATTCCTAAAAGTAAATGTTAATGCGTTCTTTTCTTTCCGTTAATCATAGTCTAGTCTCGCGCGAAGAAAATTCGGCGTTGCGTCAATCGGGAAAAATCAAAAAGAAAAAAAGAAAAAGGCAAAAGACATAATGAGGAATAATAATGATATAAAAAAAAAAAAAAAAAAAAAAAAAAAAAAAAAAAAAAAAAAAAAAAAAGGAGAAAAAAGAAAAAAAAAAAGAAAAAAAATAAAAAATAAATAAATAAATAAATAAGAAGAAAGAAAGAAAGAAAGAAAAAAGAAAAACATCCATTCGACTCGTTGTTGTGTTTCGCACGCGGCCAAAGAGAAAGAACGATCTTTCTTATCTTTTACTTTTTTGTTTTCTTTTTTCTTTTCTCTTTTCTTTTTCTTCTTCTCTTCACTCCTCGCGGAACTCCCAACGTCTCCCTATTTATGTAGACGTAATTCCACGTAGGTGTGTCATGTTGTAATCTTATCGATACGGAAGGAAACGAGCGACGAGCAGTTATTAAATTCTAATGCATGAGAGAGTTTTATCCGCCGAAGCCGCTTCGAAGGACGATAATTGTAAAGTAGAAAGTGCAAAGAAGGAAGTAGTCGTTGTTTCGCTTGGAACGATACGAGCTTTCTTCTAAGTTAATTCAACGCGTAAAACTTTTGTATATACAAGAGTATCTATATTGATATGTATGATATATTTCTCGTACGCTTCGAGCGAAGAGCGCGCGTCCGTTTTACGTGTATGTGCGTCTTGCTTGCGTGTGTTGCGTGAACGTCAGAGTACGAAAGAGAGAAAGACTCAATAGTTGTATCATATACCGCGATAGTATTAAATGCGTCTTCCTCGAAGACGACGTAATTTGTACATAAAGAATTTCCGATGGTAGTGCATAGTTTCAACGCCGTATTATTTCTCGATGTAGCAGAAAAAAAAGAAAAAAAAAAAAAAAAAAAAAAAAAAAAAAAAAAAAAAAATAAAATAAAATGAATTTTCATTAACATTTCGCATTCTTAAGGAGAAATGAACGAGCTTAGCGACGGGCTTCATCGTCGCTCGGAGGGTAGGTAAAGAAAACAATTATTTTCTCTTGTTACGCATTTAGAAATGTTTTTAGCCAAACCCACTTTCCACGAAGATTTGTACCTACGTACAATCTACGAAGCAATGGACAACGAGCACGGAAGAACGCGAAAGAAACGAAGATGGCCGAGATTACGTTGGTACGGAGAAAAGGTGGTTAATGGTTTAATCGTTCCTCTCATCTCGCAATTAGTAATTACCTACGCACCATCTCCGCTCTCTCTCTCTCTCTCTCCCCCTTTGTGTGTGTGTGTAGCGTGCGACGAGGTTAATGTATATTCTCGTGGCTGATCGATCAACGAGAGAGATTAAAGCAATCCCACGCGTTTATCTGATCGCGCCGAACGATCGACTAATAAACTTTGTATTTGTAATCGTTCTGGTCGTCTATTGCGATACGAACTTTGTAACTTTAATAAGGCTCTCTTGCTTGAATAAGTATCTTGTCCGATTTGTTGAAAAATAAAGCATCGAATAATGGAAAAAGATTGAGTCTCGGGGCTGAAGAAAGAGAGAAAGGATATAAATCGTCGGCGAAGACGAATGTGGAGCGGAGGATGAGGGGCGTTTTTCAGGTTCAGTCTTCGAAGGCGGCTTTTCTCTACCTTTTAGCTCTTCTCGATTGCGTGGCTCCACCTTTGGCCCCTTTCTTCCATCGGTCGGTTAACGTCGCCAGTGGCCACCGACCGGACTTCATCGCCACCTTTTCAACTGCCGTGTAATTCTGTTACACCAATCTGAAATTAAATAAATTCATTTCACGGCCTGTCAGCGAGCAATTATTTTTAGATGCAGCAGCCACTTTAAAGGGCCGCTTCGTTCCGTCGCGCCTTCGACCAACACGTACGATTCGAGCCGAGTCGTCGGCACGTCCGTGTGCGATTATTATTACGCTCCCCGCTTCCTTTCCACTTTGCCGATATTTTCGACCCTTTTCTCGATTACGTATCCCTTCCTCGTCCTACCCTTCCCCTTTAATCGAAATTAATGCAATTTTTCTCTAAAAATCTAATTATATATTCCTGTACAACAACGTACGTTTCTTTTTTGTTCTCTTTTTTCCTTATCTTTTTCTCTCAAATTTCGCCGACCTTGAAAGAAGAAAATCTCCTAAAAGTCGCATCTCCTATGCGCGCAGGTACTCTCTCGAATGGCAAAGTCCCTTAGAGAGCAGCGAGAGCGGAAAGAGACAAGAAGTGGAATAAGTGTAAGAAAAAGAAAAGGAGTAAGGAGAAGAAAAAGTTTCCTGGACGGATCGGGAACGTTGGCTGCGAGGTAAGACGATATCCTAGGGCTGAGGGAAAGGTAGAGAGGGAGGGAGGAGAAGGCGAGAGAGGCGCGAAGGCGATCGTGTGTTACGTCGCGAGATGGGTGGAGCGAGGTGAGAGAAACAGAGAGGCGGCTCCCGAGCTTGTAATTATGTTGATACGAATGATCTGCGGCTTGCCGCAGACCGACGAGCCAGAAGAAGAAGAAGAAGAAGAAGAAGAAGAAGAAGAAGGAGACGAAGGTATAGGGGAAGAAAAGAGGAGAAGCCCCCAGCGGTGCTCATCGACTTTTTCGCACGTTCCTTCCGTCTCTCTTTTTCGATCTTTCGTTCTTGGACCGAAGCGGCGCGTTCTCCTCCCTCTTTCACTTTCTTTCTCTGTTCCTTCTTTTCTACCTCCCTCCCTCCCTCCCGCCCTCTCGTCCGGCCTTCCTCATACTTTCCGCAGTCCCCGTCTCGAGAGCGGACTTTAGAACCGTGGCGAAACCAGTTTAAGTGGTTAAGTGTAGATGTAATTGATTTCCATTTTACGAGGCCCTCTCGAGAAAGACGCTCCACCCGCCGCCGCTTTCTTCTTTCGCCGCGATACCGCTTGTCCCCTGTCATTCCCCTCTCTCTCTCTCTCTCTCTCTCTCTCTTCCTTTTTCTCATTTTTCTTTTCACTCTCTTGATCCTCCCTTCCTTGTCTTGCCTCGAACGGCTTGTAATACGCTCTATAACGTATCGGCCGCTTAATTTCTCGATGAATTTCGCGCGCGCGCGCGCGCGCGTCTTACGGCCTTTGCCGAGTATAATCGTTTTCACACGCCTCGTTCAGGAGCGAGGTGCCTTCGAAGACACCTCGACGAGTCGAAGGGCAAGGGTGGCTAAAGGCTTTCTCGTCGAAGACGCTTCGAAAAAGAGTAGAGTAGGTATCGCGAGACGAATGTTCGAGACGAATGTCCGAAGGGAACTGGAAGGTAAAGAGAGCAAAATCGTTGGGTAATTTCCACTCGAACGTAGTATTTTACGCTTTATTTTGCATTTAGTGTAATTATAGTGCACGCCGGTGCAAGCGCTTGGTAGCGCTTTATCGTTAAAACTCCGCAGGAAGAAGGAAATTCATGGACGGAATAACGACGAGAACGCGTGTGGTCCGCGCGCGTGGAATCGTGTATATATTCCGTTCGTAGAGAGAGAGAGAGAGAGAGAGAGAGAGAGAGAGAGAGAGAGAGAGAGAGAGAGAGAGAGAGAGAGAGAGGGTATTTTATAGAAATTCGACGAAAGGAAAGTGTAAATACGTGCCGTTTTATTCGCGATCGCTCGAGTCGAGTCTAAATAACGTCGGAATCTGAGGATAAAGGCGATCGTGCACCGACCAAGAAGGAAAAAAGGGAAACGAATCATCGGAAGTAGAAGGCTGTAATTAAGTAATTAATAACGTCCGAAACTAAATCGGTCGTGTCTCGGCGTACCTCCACTGATTTATAATTATATCGAGAAAATGTTAACCGGCGAGTCGCCGACGTGCCGTTTATCCTTTTTACTATTTCATTTTCAGTAAGTAATAATCTTCTTTCCTCATCGCCGATGGGTGCTTTTGATGCATTTCATTAAGAAATACCATCTTATTAGATCCAAACTATTTTCCGTCGTTAGATCGAAGATCCGTCCCGGTTCTAATCGGGCATCTTAAGAGATTACGCCGTTCGCGAATGAATCGGTCGAGCTGAATAATGAATGAAATCACCGAGCGGAATGGAAGCTGAGAAATATTTTAATGAAAGCAACGTTATGGATGCTCGTTGGTTCCAGTCTTTTTGGAGGTTCGTCGGTATACCCTTTACCTTCTTCTCTTCCCTCTTCCATCTTTTAACGCGCGAGAAGAGGGCGAAGGCGCCAAAGTTACGATCGATACCTTAATTGCAATCGAACGAGCTATTTCGAGGTAGAAGTCGGAGGTTAATGTACCATTAAGAAGTACGCCTTACACCGAGAATAAGTCGATCCATTAAATCCTCTCCTCGATTCTGTTTGGCCAAATCGTGCGAACGAAATTTTCCCATCGATATTCGTTTCTTCTTTGTCCTTTGTTTCGTTTTTCGACTTTTCCCTCTCCTTGTGTCGATGCACAATTGTTTCTTGCGAATCCTTTGCTTCGTCGAGATGGACTCTCTCACGAGGTACGTCAAAACGCGTACCTCGTGATCGTTCGCGTATAAGAAAGAGAGGAAAAGAGGGAGACGGAGCAACGACGAAGAAAGGACAGCCACCGCGTGATCCGGCAGAAGAAGGAGAGAGACTCGACGCTGGAGAATATGTAAATTAGAAACTCCGTGTGAATGCGGAGATTTATGGAGGACCGTACACATTTCTGAGCGCAATAAATATCAGTAAGTAGCGGAGAAGAGTGAGAGAGAGAGAGAGAGAGAGAGAGAGAGAGAGAGAGAGAGAGAGGGGGATCTCACGAGCGTACTGCTTTACACGGGTACGACACCGTCCTCCTCGTCGTCAGCGTGTGAGAGATTCTCCACCGAATTCCATGATACAGCCCGCATCGTTTTTTCTTTTTCAAAGGAAAAGCAGGAAAAGGGAAAAAGGATTTTGAGCTACTCGAGATACGATATACGACGACAATACACGAAAAGTTAGCGCGACTTGCTTTGCCTCGCAAAGGTTTAAAAACTTGGACTCGACGGCCTTCGGCGCGACGATTTATTGGCACGGCGTGCGCGCTTCTCCGGAGAGCGTGAAAGATGGATCGATAGGAGAAATGCCGAGGGAAAGAGAGATAACTTTGAAAATAAAAGGAAAAACGATTCGACTAGTACTCGATTGGCAAGGTTACCATGGTAAATTTAAAGTTAAATATATAGAAAGAGTCATTTAGAATTTCACGCCGGCGCGTATTTATCGGCTTTTAATAGCGATATCGTTTAACCGAGTTAGTCCTCTATCTTTGCTAATCGATCGGAGGAAACAATAAAAAAAAAAAAAAAAAAAAAAAAAAAAAAAAAAAAGAACAGAAAGAAAAAAGTAAGCTTACTCGTTACGCAACGCGAATTCTTCTTAACACGAGACTCGTATGCGTGCGCTAATAATGCGATTAAACCGACGGATGGACTCATGCCCCGCTTATGGGATTTAAACTCAACAGGTTTGAGAGCCGCAGGCGCGCTGTTATCACTCGCGCGGGATTCTTCGAGTAGCGCGCGCACCTCGGATCGAAATAAGTTTGGTCAGCTCGTCGACGTCGTTGCTCCACGTTATCGATCGTGGATCGATTTCAAGGAGATTAAGTAGAAACGAGCGGAGCTTCGAACGGGATTACGCGAAGCGTCGTCGCCGTTGGAAAGACCCGAGCAACGTCCAATGGAAGCGGACATCGAATCGCCGCTTAAAGACTAGCTTCCACACGCAAAGTATAAATCCACATAAATTCAAAAATTTATTACATCCGCGATCGTCACTCCTGGAAAGAAGCTGGTTTGGCCGGCTAGAGGAGTGTTACTTGTTCTCTCGCTCTGGCTCGAGATCGAAAGAAGAGCGAGAGAAAAGAAAGAAAGGACAAAAAAAAAAGAAGAAAGAGAAAAAAAAGAAACGAGAGAGAGAGAGAGAGAGAAAACGGAGGAAGAGAGAAGGAAGGGTGGCTTTATTATTTACAGCAGTCCGTAAGGCGTGTCACAAAGGCATTGCGGGTTTCCTCTTGAAAGTTCGACAATGTGAGCAGGATTTATGAGCGAAACTTTCAACAAAAACGTCAATGGCCCACCCTCGCCTACGAGGTATCGTGCTACTACCTAGCATGGGAATGCGCACAAATATTTTCACCATAAATCCTCCTTTTTATCTCCTTGTCCGCTTTATTTACAGTCACTCTGACCTAATCCACTGGCCTTCTCGCTCTTTCTCTCGCACCTATCTCAAGGATATCCTCTCTCTCTCTCTCTCTCTCTCTCTCTCTCTCTCTGCTGTGACCTGCGACTCTTCTTCGGAGATGGCGTTCATCAGTTTCGATTCTTCTTCTCTTTTGTCTACCTCATAACCGACGAGCTCGTCGTTGTTTGCAAGAAAATAATCTGCTACCAGATGAAGAGTGTAATTAGTCGAACAAGATTTACAACGCGATATTTCGTTCTCGTGGGAATTCGATCGCGTTATCTCTAGATCTAGGAAGAAGAGCGCACGCGTAATTTAGATCGATGATTTAGATCGAGTACCTAGATCGGTATCTATTTTTTTTTGCGCTACTCTTCTGCCTCTTCCGTCGTACGGTGGGAAAGATATCGAAGAAACTTGAAACACTTTTGAGCTCTCCATTGTCGCCACTTTTATCGTAACTATGTATTTGATTGCAAAACGTATTTTATGTTTCGCAACGAAATACATAGATACGATATAAAAGGTATGTGATATCTTAAAGACGCCGGCGTTTATGATTATGTTTCTCTGACAAAAAATATTTGTGAAATTCGATCGGTCCGTATAGGTTAGGTCGTGCTAAAGTCGGTTGGAATCGTTGCGGTTTGTTGATTCAACGTCAAAATGGAGGTACATGTCTGTGCGACACCAAGAGAATTTGGCGGTTGGTAGCATTGTTGAAGTCTCGCGAGGACAAGATCGTACGACGAGAGAGCGAAAGTCAACGGGCGCAGAGAAAACCGAAGGTATTGTTTGGATCCTTCGGGATCGTTGGGAAGAGCGCCCGCTGAGCCGAATGTTGACTCTCGGCTGCGGTCAGTGTGACAAAATTCACCCCTCGATTTGACACGCATCCCTGGGTGCTCCATCGACCTCCCCCTGTACTCTCGTCTCGCTTCGTTTCTCGCATCGTCTCCTTCGGCTCTATCCTTACATATAGAGCTATCTTTTTCTCTCTACGCTCGAATTTTTATTTTTAAATTAACGAGCAAAGTAATCGACTAAATTAAACCTCCTCATCTTTTCTTCCAGTATTTTAAATTCCTAGATGATAATTCTTTCGCGTTGTCATCTCTCTCTTTGTAATATACATATATATATATTCTTTTTCTCTCTCTCTCTCTCTCTATCTCCTTTTTTTCGTCGTCTGGGGAGCAGAGTTTTACGATGTCGCTCTCTACGTGACGGTGCCTACAATTTTTCGAACCCAAACGCCATGCTCCCGCTGCTAACAGACCGGCACGATGCCGAGGCCAAACATCTTTTCATCAGCGTATAAAGCCGGAGGTTCTCTTCATTCAGTAACGAACCGTTAACTCGACGTAAATGGGTAGAACAAGCTTGCAACGGGCAGGGGGGCGCATCTCGTTGTCGTTGTTGTCGCGCCACGCACTGGGAGGATCTCTATTTGAGAAGGAGCGAGCGAGAGAGAGATAGAGAGAGAGAGAGAGAGAGAGAGAGAGAGAGAGTTTACATTCATAGAAAGTAGTTCTTTCATAGATAACTTCACGCCGCGTTAAAGATCCTAAAGTTGGTTTCCTCGGCGAAGAAAATACTCGGCAAGCTACGAAAATAGCTATACATACCATTGAAAAACGATTCATCCTGGAATCGGAAAGATTTCCAAGTAGTAGGGAAAACTCGTCGAGTTCTTTGCTACATTTTTTATCGTTGCAATTTTTTCACGAGTTTTCTCGGACTTTCGAAAATGAATGAAAAGATCTTTATTCGAATATAGACGGCAACCCTGAAAATGGGCTTTTTCACGGGAAACTTCATGGCGCGTTAACGAGTCGAGTTGGCACCACACGGCTACCACCTGAACCATTTCTCTTCCCTTTCTTCTTTCAGGTAATCGGGCACGCGTTACGCGAAATTCATTTTCGACTAAAATACTCAATGTGGTATCAAGAAAGTTAAAGGTTGTAAGGTCGGTTAAGGATGGCATTGCACTAGCGATACGCGCCGTTCAAGAATTATTCGACAGGCAGCGCTAGGAAATCTAGAGGGTTGCTTCTCGGGAGTCGACTTTGGTAAGTGGTAAGGAAAGACGGAAGGAAGAGGAAGAGGAGGGGGTTGCAGAGTCGGTTTTGCGGTGGCGAGAACGCAAGCAAGAAGTGTAGTAATGCTTGCCGGCGGGCAGGCGGCAGACTATTACCACTGCATGAATATGAATGAGTCGCGTCGCGAGTAGAAGAGGGACGGCAAGAGGAGGAGGAGAAGAAGGAGGAGGAGGAGGAGAAGGAGGAGGAGGAGGAGGAGGAGGAGGAGGAGGAGGAGGAGGATGGCCGCGGAAAACGGCCGCCAGCGAGCGCAAAGGAGGAAGGGTAAGCTTCGCTGGAGCAGGGAAGGGCGCGTTTGATCGAGCGACCGAGGCTTCGAGAGGGGAGAGAGAGAGGGGCGGGGGAGGGAGGAAGGGAGGGAAGAGAGGGAGAGGAGAGAGAAACAGAAGGAGAAACGGAAGAATGGACGGGCGAGAGGCGACGCCGGCGAGACGCGTCGGGGGAGAGCCCAAGGAAGCGAGAGTGAGAGAAGCGGCATTCAATTAGTCTCCTAGTAATTAGCCGGGAAATCTTCGGCTTTGTCGGCAAGATCCTCTTCTGACCGATACTCGAGACCCGCCCGATCCGCAAGAACCACGATCTACGTGGAAGGAGTTTGTGTGCGTGCCTACATACGCGGTGTCCACTTTCAAACGATACACATTTTCCTTCCTCCTCGTAAACGTTTCAATCTTATTAGATGGAGCGCACAGAAAGAAGATCGGGTATCGATCTTTAGATCCCTATCTTTTATACGTCTTTTTCTTTGTTCCACGCAGCTGTCTACTTTTCGAAAGTAAGATAATGGGACACCCGGTATGCCTGCATATGCAGTTCTCCATTCGCGGCTTGCGTCTCGCGCACACGCGCGTATTCGCACCAATGAGGAGGCTGCACACCTCGCTCGCGTTACGCTTTCTCGCCAGTGTGGACCCGGTCGAAGGGTCCATTTACGCGCGAGACCGAGAGAAAGAGAGAGATGCTCTTGCACTTTTTATGCGGAATTCGAACTCGAGACTGCCATGGAATTAGTCGTGCACCCGTGTATTACGCTCGTAAATTGATTTCCGCGGAGCGAAAGGTGAGGAGGCGTCCCTCAAAGCTCCGCACGCGTTCTCTCTCTCTCTCTTTCACACACACACACACACACACACTGGCTCACTCTTTTTCCTTCTTTCTCTTTTACACGGCGACCATCTTGAGTCGTGACGTCAGCGGCAAGAAGAACGACCGAGAGTAAGAATTTTTATTGCAACGAGAGAAGAAAAAGAGACAAAGAGAGACCGTATTCTTTCTACTCTTATCGTACTTTTTCATGATCGTACGAATCGTATAAGAAACGCATATCCGTCGTTTCTATTTTCCGCGACTCGGCCAATTTCTCTCCTGACTTTGAAGTGAAACGAGATAACGTGCTTGAAAATAGTTCTCTCGAAAGAATCGTAAGAGATAAATCATAGACAGGGAATTGGCTTTAATCGCAGATAAGTACGAGTCGTTACCGGCTGCTTTCCGTGAAATTCTTGTACATACGTATCAGTAAACGATTCCGAAGGGTGGCTTCGTCAAAACGAGGAATAAAATAATCATTAACGTCGTCCCTATTGCTACGAACATGAAGAGTAATAGGGAAGGAGAGAAAATGTGTATCGAAGCGTTATAGACGATCCGTAGAGAGAGGGAGAGAGAGAGAGAGAGAGAGAGAGAGCAGAATCCGAGGGTGGTCTACCCTCCACTATGGGTGGGATCTCCAATCTCATGTATCACGACAAACCTAAATAGGTAACACGCACGCACCCACACACGCATTGCCTCTTTCGTACCCTTCGTGTTACGAACGTATCCGACAAGCTCGCTACACAAGCTCCTCCAAGGGCTCGCCACCCCCGAGTTCTTCGGTGTATACCGTGCTGCCACTAAATCACCGCTAAGGGCTGCTAAATAGGAGTACTCTCTCGCCTGCCTTTCCGACCTCTCCTTCACCACCCCCCACCCCGCCCCGCCTTCCTCTCCGTGTCCCTTGAATAGTCAAGGCGTGTCTCCGGGAGTCTGCGCGACGCGCGCGCGTGTGGTCCCTTCGACCTTTTTTCAAAAAGGACTCAATGTCCATCCCAAAGTCATTTCTTTCTATTCAAAAAGACGACCATGATCCAAATGAAGTGTTTTCCGTCCGTTTGACGACCTTCGAACGAGCTACGAATTGGACTAGGAGAAAAGTTTGAGAGGATTCGTTGGAGACGTGATCGATGGGCACTCGATGGTTAATTAAAAATCAGTCGAAATTGTAGGAGTAAAAGGTCTTTGGGTGGTGCCGATTCGATCGCTTCTCGTGGGAAAGACCAAGTTTCAATTTTTTTTCAGTGATACACTCAAGTGCTGTCAAGAGAGGAAAAGCGAAAAGTCGAAATTAGACAAAAAGCTTTCCCGGCCAATAGGATCCTGTATTCGCGTTAACGAGCGAAACGCGCTGCTACAGATGCGTGATAATTTACAATGATTATCGTCGTCGAGTAACGTTGTCGTTAGTCAGGGTAGGCAAGCGGTAGATCGAGAGGAAAGGTGGAGAGGAGCCCGAGGGGTGGATACGCGGCCGCTTTGAGTTTCCCATGGCTTTGGATTACGGCAGCCGCATGCCCAGCCAATCGAGCGAAGTTTCCCGATTTGTGTGGAACCTGATACCCATGCGAAGGGTCGTGAAATCAAGATATATCGTGCGCGCAACTCGTAGAGAAGGGTCGCGACTTTACCCACCCCCAACGAGTCCTGGGATTCGATCTGTTTCTCTCTCTCTCTCTCTCTCCCTCTCCCTCCCTCCCTCCCTCTTTCTCGTTCTCCCCGTTCTTCTTTCTTTTCCAACAACCGCGATATATCGACTCGCCGATTTTCGGGGTATTAACGAGAATCGATCCATAGGAAGGTACACCTACAGATAGCTATATTTTACGGGCAACTCCGCCTGCTCCTTCCTATATTTATTGTTCCGGAATCAACAAGTTTGGACTATCGTAAAACTTTGAGCTCGTTTCGTTGTTCGAAAATCATGGCTCGGAAGGCTTCCCTTTAAACGTGGCAAAGAGCATGGCGCGGAATAAAATTAAGCAAGAGACTGGACGTCGTAAATCTCTTATCGTTTTCATCTCGAGTATTCCATTGATCGATCGGAACGAGTGTAATATAAAATCGAGAAGGAAGGAGGAGAGTTCGCGGCAGATGTAATCTATAAGGGATAGCAAAGTTTTAACTTTGGAAACGAGCATCGAATCTAAACTCGGCGAGGCTAGATATCGTCGAGTTTGTCCAGGGAGCCTGCCCGGTGTATTGCCGTTCTTTCGAAAGCAACACCAACACCAATAACACGAGAGGTACCAGCACGAAGCTTTGCTATCGTGCGGCTATCACCCTCGGTGTTCGAGCGAAGCTAATAAATATCGGCAGGATACACTTGTGCCCGATTCTCTTCGTCCATCTTTATCCTTCTCTCTCTCCCTGGCGCGCGCGCGCTCTCTCGCCTGGCTCTTCTTCCGTCGGTGCCACGTGCGTCCTATCCCATCCCAGATGACACCGTTTTTATTGGCAGTGATGCCGGCTCGTGTTTAGGGGCAATCATGGGCCAACGAAGCGACCACCGAGCAGCCCTCGGTCACCCTTTACCCCCTCGGGGCCGCTCGACCTTCCGAGATATTGCGAGACTTTCCCGAGGTCCGGCCAATCCGTTTAAATTCGACGAGGCTCGTGCTTCGAACTTTGCCATCCATGCTTTCGCACACGGAGATTGAATTTTTTTTCTCTTCTTCCTCTCTTTCTTTCTTTCTTTCTTTCTTTCTTTCTTTCTTTCTTTCTCAAATCATCTTCCACGAACGTATAGTTCAGCTCAAGGATCAAGGGAAGATAAATTTGTGGTGTAAATAAATAATCGGAAGGGTCTTTTGCCGAAAGAAAAGGAGTTCAACGACATTCTCTCGTGGCCGAAGAAGGGACGACGGGGTCGCACTCGTTAACAGATGCACCGTGGAACAATTAACACGCGATTCTATCTGTTCGCGTCTAACAACGCCTATAATAACGAGAAAGGTTCTTTAACGTGGAACTTCTTTTTGCGATAAAATCGAAATTTGCTTTAGCATTGAATTTTACGACGATCTATGCGTCCGAAAGAAAAATTGATATAAAAGAAAAATGAGATAGATATCTACAAAATATTAAAGTGATCGCTCGTAATCTAAACAGGAAAGAATTTAATTCACCGGTGGACGAGATATTCGTTTGCGAGAGAATAAGTATTATGTTACTTTTACCATTACATTGAATTAAAAGTATATCCTAGCTAATAGGCTCGTTATAAATATATTTTCTACCGTTTCGATTTCCATGTTGTAAGAACTGCCTTATATATCGTTACATGGCCAGATCGTGGGCGGATAATTACAACGTGCTCGCGCTTAACATTATGCAAGATCGCAGCACGTTGTAATATTAATTTCAGATTTGCCGTCGACGGCGGTCGGCTCGGAAAGTTTTCGAGCCGTGACACAGTAACGATGCAGCAAAACACGTATCGTGTTCGCACGTAATTTCTGGCGGAACTTCCGTTCCGTTAAGTAATTACCTTAGCCGTCCTTCCCAAAGAGCGCTGCTTAAATTAAAGTCGATCTTTGGAAAAGGCCGACGGAAAAAAGGTCCGATGAAACGATCGAATTCTATCGGACTTTTCCTATTTCGGGTCGGTCGATTTTCCAAAAAGAGAATGCGTTCTTTCGCAAGAGGGTAGAACGACGACCGGAAACGGACCATTACGAAGGAATAAGTGGCACGATTTCGCAGAAGAATATGTTTCGAGCGTTTCATTGTATTCGACGGGCCGTTCCTCGTTTCGCGAGCTTACCGGACACACTTCCTACGTACGTATAGAGGTAGGTACACCACCCTCTTGTCGCCTGTTTCCCCTCGACGGAGCGACGGGCTTATTATTTCGGCCGTTAAGAAAATAAACAGAAGGCAGGAAAACACGCGAGCGGAGGGCCACCGCCTCCGCGCGCGGCCACCGTTGGAAATTATAGGCGACCCAGCCAAATGGCTTGAAAAATGCTCGACCACAAATCAAGGTACAACCTCTCTCTCTCTCTCTCATCTTTTACTCTACTCCTCCTCCTCCTCCCCCTCATTCTCTCGGTCACGGCGTGGGAGCCATCTGTCGGTTCGTTCGTCGCGGCTTCCACGTCGTCTTCGTTCCTACGCTCCTCTCTCCTTCTTTTTATTTTAAAAGGGCGGTCTTAAAGTCGCCGCCAGAGGCGCTACTTCCTCCCATTTACTTACTCGAACCCCTAATTATCTACCCCGTTGCTTCGTTCTTTCTCTCCTCTTCATCCTCGAGCCTGGGAAGGGGCGAGAAAAAGTCCAAGAGGCCGTGCGGGCGCGCTTTTCTTCGCGAATGTTCTCTTCCTGTCTGCCATAAGACTTCTCGGAGATCCCTACTTTTGTATTCAGAAGCGAAAAAGTCTTAAAAGAGGCAATAAGAATTGCTCTACGTTTTTATTCGCGCGAAGAGCGTAAAGTTTTGCGTTTGTACGGGTACTCTCCGATCGTGCTTTTCGTGTTTTTTGCCTCGGCGTCTTGTACGTCGTAGACGGCGCGTTTGATCTTTTCCCGTTCGTCGATTCGTGGGTTATAAATATCGTGGTGGGGCGGGAGAAAGGAAACGACGATATCTCTCTCGCGAGATCTCTCGTGATCAAAGGTAGCCTTCGTGGATCCTTTGCTGCAATGAGAAATGTCGCTTAGACAATAGGTTCGATTATTTAGCAACCAGCATCGCACTATCTTCTCTCATGATCGTCGTCGTCGTCCGTAAGAGCCACGGAGACGGAGGGCGAGAGAGCGAGAGAGAGAGAGCGAGAGAGCGAGAGAGCGAGAGAGCGAGAGAGCGAGAGAGAGAGAGAAAGAGAAGGAGGGAGGGAGGAACCGCTTGGCGTCACCGTCCACGCACGCGAAATCGTTACGTGCTAATTAACGTTTAGACATGGTACGCCGCGCCGCGTCGAAGCTTCGTTGCCTTCAATCAAGCTAATTATCTACGTAGAATCGTTTTGTTTCTATCGTTCCGTCCTCTCTTCTTCCTTGCAAATAAGTATATCGAAACTCGAAACCAAAAACTCCTTTCGTATCTTTCTTCTTTAGAGTGTTCATTTGCCTGATCATTTCATAAGTGCATCCTAATAAAGAGAAAGAAGATAATTAACATTACAAAGATATGTTTAAAACGAGTTCGCTGAAAACTTGCCAAAGTTAACTTGTTTAAAATATTTCTTCGATATATTAGTGCGGTAACCACTGTGAGGTTTTATCGACGTCGATTATAGCTAATCGAGGATTGACCTTTTTGTTCGTCCCTTAACGATATGGATCGTACGTACTTTGGCTCACTGTATCCTAGTATGATCTAACGAATAGTTGCTCTTCTCGCGATATATAATACGTAGAAGGAAGCACGGTGTACAAGCCTACGTGCCGGTTGCGTCCGGTTACCTCGGCGAATCGACGCTAGAACTAAGACTCTCATTAAGACTAAAAGGCCGACTATTTCGCGCGAATATTACGAGCACGTAATCACGGATCTCTGCACGAGGCGTTCGTTAACAAACAATCCGAACCGATGCGGAAGAATAATTTTAGAACGTATCTCTCTTACCCCACGCGGGAGCGCCGGTACCGTTATAAAATCGATCGAAAGTCGATCTTTACCGCGATAATTTTGCTTTTGGACCTCCGCTATCATACGTTTGCGATCATTTTCCGTGACAATTTCGTTTTCGTCTCATTAACGCGATTTTATTCGTACGCGAATGTTCTTCTCGTTACGGTTCACGTAGATCGTCGCGCACCAATGCAAAGTTCAAAATGCAAATTCGTCGAGATACCGCGCGCGATTTTGAGTATTGCATGCGCACACGTATATATATATATATATGTGTGTGTGTGTATACGTATGTATGATAATAATATATTATATAGGTGTATCGAGTTAAACGATATTCGACCGCCAATAGCCGACATCTGTTCAGCCGTTCCTTCAGTTCTCGAGTTTGTTCTCGGTCTGCAACTCGGCAGCTGGTACTCGCGAAGCATAATCTTCGATTCCCAATGCGATTCTTTTGTCGCGAAAGAGAAATTTACAAAAGTGAGGAGCCATCTATCTCCAGCGAGATTCGATAAAGAAATCGAAAAATCTAATCGAAGATTAGACACCGTAGGCGACAGTTCCAGCAATTAAGGGAATCGTATCGCGGTCCGTGACGAAAGTCGAGGGACGAGCGCTCGCTCCACGCAGTCTCCCCTTAATCTTCTTCCTTCTCTTTATCCATCTCGCGCGTCGAGGGCTTCGAACACGATGATTTAGCTACGATCGGGTCGCTCGCCTCGTCCTCGTGCCACGACCCTACGCGTGCCGCCGTAACGCCGCCCTTAACAATATTAAAACCTTGAACGCTAGTTTTCTCTCTTTTTCTAGACGCGACTCAAATAACAAATTCTCGATATCGCTAATGGTAGGCACATGCCTATATAATTTTATTAAAACGGAGAAGGTGTATACGTATTGCGATATTCTCTTTTCGTGCTCGAATCTTCTCACATTTCCACCCTTCCAATCGACTTTTTCGCATTCTATCTTGAAATAAACCAAAGTCCTTCCTAAGATCGGCGCGTCCCTTTTAGTATTCGTTACATCTATAGATCGAAATTACGCTCTTTCACGCTCGTTGCATCCTGAAAATACGAATCTTCCCCTTGGAGAATTTTCGAGGGTCAGATCGGCTAAAGGAAGAATATAGAGAGATAGATATAAATAGAGATAGAGATAGAGAGAGAGAGAGAGAGAGAGAGAGAGAGAAGGGTGGAAAGCGGACGCGTGTCTCACTCGCGGGACAAATTGTTTGGGCCGAGTCAGTTAGTCGTGCCACAATGGAGTGGCACTTGGCACAAGGAGAGAGCTCACCGACGCTGCCACCGCCTCCCTCGTTACATTACATTACATTTATCTCTCATCCGAAAGCTTTTATCCCTCCGCTCCCCGTTTCTACCGTTCTCGGTTTCGCTCGTAACCATGGAAACTCCGTGGCGAGCCACGTGGCTCGGGTGCCGACGCGCCACCCCTTCTCTTCTCGCCGAGAAGATTCGTGTTTCCCGTGGGGGCGGAGGGTGCGCTCCTCGTGCTTTCATACTGGAAGCCACGCGACAACAAATTCGCAACACCGACGATAGGGAGCTGCTGCTTTTACTACCGTTACATCTCTCCTCCCCTTCGCTCTCTCTCTCTCTCTCTCTCTCTCATCCTCTTTATCCCCCTTGACTCACCAATTATAAGATTTTAATCAAAAGATCGTATCGCTCTTTCGTTTTCTTACAATTATTAATGCCATTCCGATAAAAGCCTAATGACAAAAACGAAAGTAGAAAAATCTAGTTAGAGGAAATAGAAACGAGAAAAGTCCTATCGAATTAAATCTATGGACATCTTTTCGTGTCGAAGCGAAAGCACCTTTAAATGTCAAAGGTCCGAACGTTTCGGGTCATGCTATTTCGAGAAAGCTTGCTTCCCAATGACGTCTCTTTCTACGTGTCACGATTGGATAACGAAATCCGCAATTATTTCATAAGACCGTGTTCTCACCCCCACCCCTACTTCTCTTGAAATCCTTCCTCTCCACCTTCGCTTTTTCCCCTCCTTTTCTTTTTCCATGAATAACGACGGCGCGAGTCTGTAATCCGCGCGGCATTTAAATTGCTCGTGGCCATCGAAAAAACGAAGCGAAAGAAAATAGAGGGAGAGGAGAGAGAGAGAGAGAGAGAGAGAGAGAGATTCGAGCAGGTGCCCCGATTCGATCGCTTCTTCTCGCGTAGCATTATATTGATCGATGTACCGCAGATTACGTTTTTTATTCAAAGCCAGTGTCCGTTTGACGGTAAATTTTAATAAGCCGTAAACGAATTAAGCTCGACACGGCGTGGCCGCGGCGAACGTTTAAATCTCGCAAGACTGTACGATCACCTTTTGACAAAATTACGAGCACCTTTGCTCTTCGCCAAGGTAATCTCGAAATAATAATTGGAATTGAACGTCGTACGAGTTATCGCGTTGATTTTTTCGAAGCCGAACTCGCATCGTTGCTCGCTTTATGGATAGACACGTCAAGCGAAAAGCAGGTGCAACTCGGCATGGTTTTCAGTATTTCGCCGGCACCCGCCTTTAACGACCTCAATTATAGTTCACTTAGGGGTGATCTCCGAGTCGATGATCGTCGGGGACGAGTACGAATTAGGAGCTCGAGTCGAACTCGACCGAAACTCCCCGTGAAAGGACACACCGAACGATCTTCGTCGTTAGCATGTTTCCTGGACGCAATTTGACGATCATTTTCACATCGCCATTTGGTGCACCTTCTCCCTCTCCTCTCTCTCTCTCTCTCTCTCTGTCTGTCTGTCTGTCTGTCTGTGTCTCTTAATGTCTTCATAAAGCCCATACGATTTCAAATTCCTCCTTGTCTCTCGTCGTCTTTTCTTTTTTTGTTCCTTGGAACGTGTGTGGACGATGATACATTAAAAGGATCGTTAAAAATATCACGACATATGGGTGTCTCTGGGTCTCTCGGCTCTTTAGATCTTCCAAACGTCGTTACTTTCCTAGCAAGAACATCGTTCTGGAAACATTAATTCCTTAATTCTGTTGCGGGTAGTATAGCTGACGTGCCACGAAACCAATCGGTTTGTCTTCCCTTTATCCGTTTTGGTCGCAAAACTCGTCGCTCCGGAGCCTAAACTTAACCACGAACATTTCCGTGAGAGATTTCGTTTGGGATATCGAGAGATTCACAACTATAGACACGTTCCGCGGTTTTACAGCTTGCTTGGTTCATTTACAAAGTACCCTTCAGATTCTTATCTGAGAAACGATAAAAGCTCGAGTATCATTAGTCAGAAAGGGCCAAGTTTATTGGCTCGTACAGGTAAGGACCATTTGGATTCCAAACACTTGTAGATGCGGTAAGCGATTGTGTCAGGTAGGCCGATAAGTCGACTAATTATCGAGACGTCCGTGCTTCCACGAGTTGGAGCAACGGCAGCAACAACGTTCGGAGACTTTGGAATTTCTCAGGATACGATCAACCGGTATTCTCGATTTATTAGCTGCTAGAGAGAATCCTTTTCTTTTCGTTCTCCTTTTTTTTCCTGTTCCCCCTCCCCCCTCCCCTTCCGGCCCCTCGCCCTTCCCTTCCCTCGTTCCCGCTCTGTCTTTCCGAAGGATTAACCAGCAACATCTCGGAACCAGTTGGTAGATCCACGAGCGATAAGCATCGATCCGTCCTGATCCGACAAACTTGTCGCAGTCCTCGCCTTTCAACGCCTCCTCCGATCCGACCTAATTTTCCGATCGGATTTCGAAAAAGGTTCGATCGGCATGCAAGCTGATGGCTACCTACATATATACTAAACGGTCGAGTCTCCCCGAAACTTTCTTCCTAAAAAGAAAGAAGCATGTTTTGCATTCATCGTTTAATAGTCGTGTAGAAAAATAAAAAAGTCTCCTCGAAAGTATTGCTTTCGAAAAGAAAATGTTATTTCATGCGCGCATCGATAGAACACGGAACGATTAACGCTCGTAGCTGCACAGGATACGGATTGGATCGGTTTGCATCGATTTGCATCGGTTCGTTGGGTGGACGTGGCCCGTTGCAACGTCGTGTTCCACTATCGGCTAGAATCAACGCGCATCACGCAACGCTAATTTGTCTTCGATTGCCCGGCTCGCTCTGGCCGTTTCTGGCGTGGGAGATTCCACCACCTCCTCCTCCTCCTCCTCCTCATCGAGCCGTCTCTTTCTTTCCTTGGCACGTATCTTGTCATCCCTTTCCATTCTCCCTCCTCTCTTAGCGCAGCCTTTAACTTTCTACAGTTTCCTCGTCGACCTTCGTCCTTTTTCATCTTCCTTTCTTTCTCTCTCTCTCTCTCTCTCTCCCTCTCTCTCTCTCATCTTCATTCTCGTACACGGACGAGAGATCGCAAACAGCGGGCAAACGAATATCGCGGGTCATCACCAGGTTCGCGTTTCGTAATGACCGCGTCATAAATAACGTTTGTTTCAATGTTAATCTGCGGCTCGGATCAAATCTAATAAAAGTACAGAGGCGACGCGGAGCAATGCCGATGGCGATTGGCTCCTCTTCTCTTTTCTCTCGTCTCCTCTCGTCCGTTCTCGTCGGCGCGGCGAGAAGCTCCGCGGCGAGAAGCTTCTCCGCGGAGCAAGAAGGAGAGAAGAACAGGCAGAGTCGAGATGAGCGAAAGAAAGAGACGAAGGAGAGAAGGGCTCCTCGGCATTGTTCGCGGCCGCTCGCTCGTGACTCGTGACTCTTGCGACCCGGATGACCCCTAGCCTCAATTACCTCAGACACATCCGCCCGCTTACCCCTTTCCTCTCTTTATCCTCCTCCTCCTCCTCCTCCTCCTCCTCCTCCTTAACTTCTCCCTCCTTCGATCCCCTCCATTTCTTTTCTCGTACCTTCACCGTCCATCCGTGTCTCGTCTTCTTCCTCTCCTTCACGAACACATGCATCCTTTTTAAGCAGAGCCTTCTCTCCTTCGATACTCCTTCGAGCGAAGCGAACCTTCCGAAGGGCCATCGTGACCGCAACGATCGCCCCGATACTAAGCCAACTTAAGCTTCCTTCGCTTTTATCGTTGACCAGCACCGACGTCGATCGCATTTTTAATCCTTTCCTCGCGTTCCTCCTTAACTTCGAGGGACAAGTTCGGGGGAACGGAATAAAGGTTAGAAACGCGGAGGAGAGAATTGGAACCGCCCTTCCGAGTTAATTATTACCAACGACGAGACGATTCGAACATTGATCGGGGCATCTCGTTAATCGTATACCTTTACCTTGTAATTTACCTATCAAATCCGAATGCGTACAGATTATTCCTCCGATCGATCAATTGACTTACCTCGGATAAGATGAAATAAACGAATTGACTTACGTATCTCGACGAAATGACTTATCTTATAAGATATGCCATTTTGTCATTTCAAAGTCGATTCGCGTCGAGTCTTCCCGCGGCTCGGTTCCGTGGTAAGATGCACGAAGAGCGAGTCGCACGATAGCGCACGACTCGAGTCTGATTTTTAGCAACGTAGCCTCTCTCTACGTCCGTTCGATCGCGTGGATCGTGAATTATCGGGTTCCTGTTAGTTGCGTGCCGAGTCTTTACTCACACACCCTGCTCGAACGACTCTTCTCTTCACGACAGGACAATTGGCTTCGTTTCCTGATATAGTTTGCGCCTTTCCAAGTGTAACGAACGAAGGAATCGTCTACGAGTTGCTCTTTCGCGATAGCTTTTCTTCCAAAATTTCATTCAAAATCGAATCGCTTGCGTAATCATTCCGACAAGAAGAACGCTCGCAAAATTCTTCTAACTCGCGTTTTAAGAAAAACAAAGAAAACAAAAAAGAGAAAAAAAGAAAAGAGAATAGAATTCGATCGGCACAAGTTGACAACTTCCTTCCTCCCAATACCGATCGATAAGCTTCGAGGTTCGATTTAAATCTTTCGAAAGAGATTCAGCGGTCGGTTGATTCGGTCACGCTTCTCGTCCGGTCTTGCTCTCTCTCTCTCTTTCTCTCTCTCTCTCTCTCTCTCTCTCTCTCTCTCTCTCTCTCTCGCTCGCTCGCTCCATCCCTCCCTCTCCCTCTGGCCCTTCTTCTTCGCTCGTTCATTCCGACCAAATAAATACAGAGGTAGGAGCAGCAGCTCGGCATGCTCACGGTTTATCCCTTGTACTCGTTTCATCCACCCGCATACTCGAGTCTATCAGAAATACACGTACCTACCATATACGTATGTCGCGGAAAGGAGATAGTAGCCAGAAGCGGTAGGAGAGAGTCGGACGGGATGGCTACGCGGGAAGAGGAAGCGAGAGAGAGAGAGAGAGAGAGAGAGAGAGAGAGAAAGAGAGAGGGAAGTCGAGTTGCTCGCTTCATAGCCGGCACACAATGGGATCAATATCCCGCTGGGGGATAAACCCCATAATCCCCTGGCATTTGTAGGCCACCTGCAGTCGAGCGTTTCGTCACGGACTCGCCGCACGTTTTCCTCGGTGTCACCCAACCGTCCGGATCGTTCCAAATATTTAGACAACGCGATCGGTCCGCGACTCCCATTGTCCAGAGATCCTCTACTTTTCGCGCGAATTCCCCCATAGTTATTTTTCCTTCAATAGCCCTGAGACTACTCTTATTTGGTTTGAAACGAATTCAATGTAGTCTTCCTCTATCCTCGTTGATTCTCGTCTCTCTCGATTCACGTCATCCGGGCTAGATATTAAGAGAAACGGGGTGGAGTCGTCTCACTCAATTCCTTGTTGGAACCCGAAAGTCAAGGTCGAACAGACAGATTTGTGGTAAACGAGGGACGATAGCCTGAATTGTCAAGCTTTGATCGACGAGCCATTCTCTCTTCTGAGATTTTGGAGACAGGGCGGAGATGCCGAGAGACAAGAATCTCGATCGATCACGAAGCCCGCTCGAAAGACGAGACAGCCTCTAGAACGTGGGATTACGTGGAAAGTCGAGGGTCAACGAGGTCTTTTCTCTCTGTTCGTAACGCGTTCTCGTAACGCAGCACGAGTACCGCCACATTGGCTTGTAATCTTTTTCTATACGTGACAATGCCGATTCTTCGAGAGAGATTCAAATGATAGGACCAAACTTTGAAAATTTGACGTCTCGAATCCTTCGCGAAAATGCTCTTTTCCAAAATTTTTCTTACATGGGCATAAAGCGGCGTTAGCTCTTTGAGTTTTTTCCCTTCTCGAGAATGGTATCCTTTGTACGGAGGATAGAAAAAGAAGTCATCGACGACTATTTGGTCGGCAAAACCGTCGCAAATCTTAAACGAGTCAAACACGCGTAAATCACGCGGTAACCGTACGCGAGTGCCCTTACGCTCCTTCGGTAGACGCAACCCTTACACGTCTCTCTCTTTCTCTTACACACACACACACACACACACTTTCTCTCTCTCTCTCTCTCTCTCTCTCTCTCTCTGTCTCTCTCAATTAAAATTAATAAACGTTTTCGTTGGAACGATATCGCACAAGGATTAGAGAGATATAGAGAGTATTCTATTCGCCGCGATTCCCGGCAGCTTCGGAGCGGCCGTTAGAGAGCGCGTTCGCAAATTAATTCAATCAATTAATACATGCTTAAACGCGGAGGCGGCTGCGAATATCGGCGAATAATTCGATGCATCCGCACGGGTGCCATCGAAACGAGCCACGCAAAGCGTCGCCTGCGGTTCGGCACCCTCCTCTTCGCAGGAGTAACCTGCTGCTACGTATATATATGCATACGTAGGTAGCTACACACATGCGTACGTAGAAATTCTGCTGCCTGCTGTCTACTGCCTGCTGCCGCATTTCGAGACTCAATCGATACCGGTGCCATTGCCGGACCGCCATTTTATTTCACGACCAAACTACCCTCTCTCTCGCTTCATCCCTCTTTCTCCCTTTTCGTCGGAGGACGGATACCAGAGTGCTCGAATAATGCGTTCTTCGATATTTCTCCAGCTACTATACTCGACGAATTACGTCGTCGACGTGGACCGAAAAAGCTCCAACGAATTTTATCTCTCGTTTGATAGATCGCACTCTCTCTCTCTCTCTCTCTCTCTCTCTCTCTTTTTCTCTGTGTGTGTGTCTTTTTCTCGTAAGCTTAATTAACGATTTAACGGACACATCGGATGACCGTCGGTTAATCGAGTTGTTATTAGACTGCTGTGCTGTATCATGGACTAGAAGAAAAAGTGGCAAGGAAAAAAGGAAGAATTGGCATTGGGTACCGAGATAAAGAGAGGAAAAAAAAGGGGGCGCAGAAGAAAAGGTGCCGGCGAGGGGGAAGGCAACCTGGACTGATTGTGAGAAGAGCAGAGAAGGAGAAAGAAAGGAGCGAAGCCGTTAATGTTTTGTGTATTCGAATAAAGAGCCGCGATGCGCGCGTTCGCACGCAAGCGGCCGTACGCTCAGGGCCGACTAATGGCTTTATAATGCCTTCATTTCGTATTAAAAGGCCGACGCGATTCGAGCTTCCAACTCGCGCCACAACGACTTTGTTGAAAGTCGAAACGCGAACGAGTCCGGGATCGCGTATTTTCGAGAAGAAAAAAGGATCGGTCTTCTTCTTCGTCTTTCCTTTTTTAACGCGTAAAAATAACCATGCGCGGGAGCTCTCAGCGTCGATGTAAAGCTTCTCAGCTTTACGACGATTGCCTGAGAGCTGTGCGCTCTTACTCTCACCGCCCCTCGCTCCGATATTTATGCCGACTTTTATGTTAATTCTTTTCATTGTAATGCCCTCCCTGCCATTTTCCTCTGCCGGCCGACGCCGAATGAGTGCCATTGGTCTTTCGCGTCAAACGCGAGAGTAATTTACGGCAAAAGGATCGACTGCTTGGAGAGCTACCAGACTCGAGAAACAGCCGTTCGTCGCTCGTCCGAGTTCCCCATCCCCCCGACCAAAGGATGGAACGGGAGGATCACTCTCTCTCTCTCTCTCTCTCTCTCTCTCTCTCTCTCTCTCTCTCTCTCTCTCTCTCTCTCTCTCTCTCTCTTTTCGGTTCTCATTCCTAAAGAAAAATAGTTGCTTTGGATTATTTCCCGAGATCCCTCTTACCGCTATCCGACGTAATTAGATTCGAGAGGAGGATACTCATCCCCCCCCCCTTCCACAACTTTTTACCTACCAATTACGCGGTCGATTCGAGGATCGCGTGATGATTCCCTTAAACGCGCGCGCGCTATCTCTGCCGCGCCATGGGTTAACCGAACTGATCTCCGCCAACATTTGCTCGAATGCACTCACGCCAGAGTGCAAGGCAAATCACTGTGTACGCAAGATAATGGCTTCTTACCCGAAAGGATTTACCTACCAACGGACGTTGGCTCGCGTTCTACGCCCCGTTACGATTCGACTTACCGTTAAATGGGTCCGATTTAATCAAGAGGTACCTCTCGAAAGTAAACCGAATTCTCTCTAGATTAACTTTCGAATTTGTTTTCAACTGCAAATCAATTGCCACTTGCGCCCGGTACAAGAATTTATTGGAATTTATTTACAAGGATGTAGCTTGCACAGCAATGGATATGCATTTTCACAACACAAGCATTAACGATATCAACGCTCTACGCTAGTAATAATCGTCAAAGGCGATAATAGTCGTTTGAACGACGGTGGAAAATTCTTAAAACGACGTTCTTGCGTACGCCTTTAGAACTTGGTACACGAATCACCGATCGTCTACGAATGAACGACAATCTTTTGTACTCTTAAATAGAAGCGCTTTTCTTTATTTTCTTTCTTTTCTTTTTTTGTTACCAATTATAAGCGTATCACGAGATCCGAAATATTTTAAATTTTTTCCACGCGCAGTATACGGAACCGAAACATAAATAACAATAACGATAAATTGTGAGATGAAATATACAGCTTATTTTACAGGAATGGAGGGCAATAATACCGACAGGTCGCAAATAATCGTACCTACGTTACGCGATAATAGCGATGTAGATCATAGCGCACGTTGTAGTAGGTGTATAATTTTGTACGCATACAATTTGCGACCTAAGAGTATTATAACAACATACCTATGATACAGCTATACTTTCCTATAGCTATTCATATGTACATTTTTATATATACTATATATATATACATATATGTGTATATATATACGCGTGTGTGTTTGGCTGTGTGTGTGTGTGTGTGTGTGTGCGCGCGTGTGTGTGTGCGTGTGTATGTAACGTTGTATATACATGTGTGTCGCATATATGCGGATGTACAACGTATCCTTTATGAATATACCTACGCATTATTTTGGCTTATATCGTTATTTTAAAATTATAAGGAATACATATTTACAATGTAATAAATTGTTCCGTGCGTGATTAATACGATATCGTCGTCCTTTCGTCCTTTCACCCCATTCTGTCTCACATCTCTTTTTATCAAAGAAAGTTGAAGAAAGATAAAATTATTAATAAAATTCATGGATGGACGAACGCATTCCTGTGTCGAGTGCGTTTCGAACAAGTTGCTATTTATATATCCGTCAAACGAAACGATAAAGATAGTAAGGTTCTTTCAAAAGAGAAGACCACGTTCCTTTCAGCGTTTCGTCGTTAGAAAAGATAAAGGCGTTTCAGCAGTGACCGAGGAGATCGATGATATGAAAAAGGTTGATACGTAGACAGAACGTTAAGTAAAAAGTCGACGCGTGAGAGAAACGGAAAACGACTAGTCATTCGACGAGAATCAAGAAAGAAATCCTCCACGGTTGCCAGCATTCTTAGAATAGGTCATGGGTCGCGAGAGAAGACTTCATTCTCTCTCTCTCTCTCTCTCTCTCTCTCTCTCTCTCTCTCCCTCCCTCCCTCCCTCCTCCCTGCCCCTCTCTTCCGGCTCTTTCGTTCGGCGAACTCGAAGTCGCGCACGTCTCGCGTGGTCCCAATGGGACCTTTGCCACCACAATTACCATACTGCCATTCGCGTTGTTGCCTCGAATCGGGCGTCCATCGTCTTTCCAAACATGACGACCTTTCAGCGTCTCTCGCGGGCGCACAAATGATTACTCGTCCGAGCAATTTAACACGCACTTTTAAACTTTCTTCCTCTCTTTGCACCTGCGTCAGCGTCTTGTTCGAAAAAGAGACAAAGATTAGAAAAGGAACGGCACAGCGCACGACGCACGGATAAACGTTCGGATGAGGTTCCGACTACGAGGGCGAAAGATCCTGTGCCTCTCTGCTTAGACTGTCCGTTGGCGAGGGTGTGGCCCTTCGGGAGGGCGAGGGCGAGGGCGAGGGCGCTGCCGGCGTCGCCGATTTCGGTGTGCTCGCCGTGTGATAAGGTGAGAATCGATGATGCGCCAGCGCCAACGCCGACGGATAAAGAGGTCTAGGTGCGGCTGGACCACCGACCGAACCCTGCTGAGAGCTCGAGGCAGCTAGCTGCTGCTGTTGGTGATGATGAGCCGCCGCGAAGAGCGTAGGTCCTATCGAAGACGCCCACCATAGATGGCCGAGCTGTTGTTGCTGTTGTTGCTGTTGCTGCTGCTGCTGCTGCTGCTGCTGCTGCTGTTGCTGTTGCTGCTGATGATGCTGTTGCTGCTGTTGCTGTTGCTGCTGTTGTTGCTGTTGATGATGGTGACTCGTGCCGGCTGTGGTAGCGGCCGAAGCACCGGTCGCACCGGGATACACCAGAGACGGGCTCACGAGCTGAGCGTAAGGACTGACCGCCACCGCGGCGGCGGCTCTGAGCAACATTTGCGAACGTGCGGCCCACAATGCCTTTTCCTCGAGACTGAGATTGCTAACGGCACCGGCCTGTAATTGGTCCATCTCGAAAGGCAATCGATGCGGAAACCTCAACGATTGCTGCTCCGCCAACATCGACTCCATCGTTTCCCTGAAAGGGAAGCTGCTCGATTATGCATTTAATCTTCTAACGTTGTCAACATCTTTCTTAATACGTGGAAGGAATGATGGATTTGCAAGCTCACCTCTCAAAGTCGGTCAAACGAGACGAGTCCCGGAATCCTTTGGCGAAGGGATTACTGTCGATCTTCAATTTGGTAATCTGGAAAAAAAAAACATAAGAAAAGAAGTCGCGATTTATCGGTCAAAGTCGAAGGCTCGCGTTGGCAGATGGCAACGACGCGTGGAGGAAAACGGCCGGCTGTTTCGTAACGCTTCGTTTCGCCGATCGGGAGTCAACGGTTCGTAAAATTAGAAGAAGGCGGCAAAACGATGTCCTCGATACAGCGGAAAGGGAGAATAGCGGGTTCGCTCGCGATTCCTTCGAACTATTTCCTTCTCGTACTACTTCGTCAGAATCGATCCGATCGTTTGCTCGTCTACGTAACGCTATCGTAATGACCGAGGGGAAGCGAGTCGTAGGATGGCCTTTTCGAAATCCAAGATTATAAATTACGAGAACCTAACGAGGAGGGACCGGCCCGGGGGAGGACGGGGGTAGGTGGAAAGAGAGAGAGAGAGAGAGAGAGAGAGAGAGAGAGAGAGAGAGAGAGAGAAGCCGTTCGACTCGTACGATCAAACGACGCCTTCTTCGATTCGTACGAGTTCACATAAATGGTCTCTTTATGCCGGAGTCGAGTACAGCTCTCGAGACTATCGAGAGAGCGAATCGAAATTTAGAAAAATTATCGCTCTTGAATTCTAGCAGAAACGCGTGCTATTCGATTCACATCGTTAAACGATCCCGTAGTCCTCGACTCTCTACGTTCGAACAAAGAGCTCCTCTATCCGCAGGAACCGCACTCCAATTTGGGTGCTCGTCATCGTAATATGAGAAAGTTTTTTCTAGGTGTTGGAACACAGATTGTCACGTTTGTAAAAGCCACTTTGGCTCGTCGAGGCGGAGTGGGATGAAAAGAGACGAGAACACCCCTAACGGAAATCCACCCTAAGTCGTCTCGCCCTGGCAAGTTAGGAGTTTCGCGTTACCCAAAGGGCCACCCACGGCGTTGGTACGGATACACAGGTGGCCTCGGTCACTCCGTGTCTCTTTTCTTTAACCGGAGGCTTCCTTCTTGCCTCGCCTTTCCGCAAAACTTTCAAAGAGTCTTTATCTCCGGCTTCCATTCTCCCGGGAACGAACTAACTCGCCGTACATTTTCCGTGTATTTAAGCACAAATAGAAGCCGGTCTTTGTCGCATTATTCGAAGGTGTCAACATCTTTGTTGGTCCACAAGTAACGTTTATAACGAGAGAATAAAGTTTTGCCTTTCGTTCCTTAACAATTACTTTCGAAGGATCTCGCGAAGAAAGTGGCTGGATCGCGAAAGATGGACAAACCAAAGATACAAACAGTCAAATTCAGTTTGACTTTTGTCGGCCCGTCGAAACACGGGACAGCTTGTTCTTCCGGAGTCCTCGGCCGTCCCCTTTTATGTTTTCCTCTTATCCGACACGTTCCTTCTGTCCTCCCTCGGCCTTCCGACAGAAAGAGACCTCTTGTTTCCGAAGGTCGCGTACGAGTGAGTTTATTTGTTTGGTAAAAAGAGACTGTGACGGCTGGTCGAATCGACAAAGCTCGGGAAGAGAGAGAAAGAGAGACCATCTCGTGGCAACTATCGCAAAGTAAGAGAAAGGAGGAAGAAAGAGACAAGGAGAGTGAAGTGGGTGGTCCAATTACCCTACGGTTTCGCGCTCACGAGGAGCACGTGCAACCGGTAATAAGACTCTTTCCTTCAAAGCTAAGACTAAGCCGAACTAAGCTCGAAGTGGCTCGGTTTTAGTTACGATCCCGCTGACATCATTAGCCAAACATCTGGCCCGGCACCACCGTCGACGTCGTCGCTTCCACCTCCACCTAGTATTATACCATGTCTCTTCTATTTCTTTCTTTCTTTCTTTCTTTCTTTCTTTCTTTCTTTCTTTCCTTCTCTCTTTTCCTTTTGCCTCCTTCCTCTTCTCTCCATCCCTCTCATGTGACTCTTCACGCTCATTCATTTCTTACAAGCCCACCACCGTCTCTGCTATCTATCTCCTTCTCTCGTCGATTCTTTAACCGCCTTTAGACTTTACGATCGCAAAAGAAATGATTTTCGAGTAGGTCGCGGCTTTGATATTTTCTTCTCTCCTCGTTCCGTCGTGTCGATGCGCGATTCTACGCTCGAAAGGTCGTTGATCTCTCTTTCTCTCTTTCTCTCGGTCGAACAAAATCAAACTCCGCCGATGGTCCTAACGCTCCATCGGAAATGTTCGAATCCGTGCAAATCTACGAAAGGTAGGTGCTCTTTTCTTACGTAACGTGTAATCCCGATGGCAACGACGGTACTCGAAGGACAGGTAGCCAATTAAGTCCAGCTGCGGAGCAGCGTCAATGAAAATTGAGAGAGAATTTGCGAACACGATGGGCGGTACTGCCTTCGAATTCGCTCCCGGCGACGAGGACGTCGATGACGACGGTAAAGAAAATTTCGCGATCGTGAAGCGCACTTTGCGTGCAAGAAGGGAACAACCAGGAAGTATACCACCAAACTACCACTCGCGCTCTTCCCTTTCTGTCCGAAAGGGAAAGAGGATCGTTTATCGATCAAGGAAGAGCACGTCTCACGCGAGGGATCGAGAGTACATGACCTTTGTTCTTTCTCAAAACGTTATTGCCCGATCGCTATTATTACGTGACAGTATTTATCCAAAGGAAGCACTAATCCTTCTCTCGCGACTAATACAAATGTTCCTCGTCGAAATCTCCAACGAAGATTCGAATTTCCCGCGTCGACTAAGTAAAAATCTATTTGCCATCCGTTCTTTCTCGCTTCAAGCAACGATTCAAGCCGGGCCGGCGGACCGGGCCAACCGCGGTGTGCGAAGCATCGCAAAATGAAGCTGTAGGTAATTGACAGGGACGCTTTCACACCCGGCCCTGCCTCTAATAATAGATTTAATAGAGACACGCTCATTGAGGAAGGGGTCGCGTTTCGCTTGCGAGTACCGCCACACACACTTTAGTGCCGCTTATGCGCCTCCGCCACGCTACCTCTCTCTCTCTCTCTCTCTCTCTCTCTCTCTCTCTCTCTCTCTCTTTCGTTAAATTCCTTTTCTTTATTTGCTAGCCAACAACCCTCGCTACCGACTAATTTGAATTACGCGCCCGTTTTCGCTCGATCAAAGTACATCAATCCATCGTCGTTTGGACGAAAGATAAACAACAACGAATGCTTGAATTTTTTCAAGAAAATCCTCAAGGTAGTCGCCGACGAGTTTACTCTTGTTTCTCGTTATCCTTCTTCCAAAGTATCGTCCACTGAAACGAGAAGACAGAGAGAGAGAGAGAGAGAGAGAGAGAGAGAGGAAGGGGGGAGGGCAGGGGAAAGGAAAGAGCATTCGAAAGCATGGCCGTCGGCTCGCGAGCACCGTGTGTGGCTTTGAGAGAGCTACCTCCACCTCCTTCTTCATCTTCATCTTCATCTTCTTCTTCATCTTCCTCTTCTTCCTCGTCTTCCGTCCTTTCTCCCATTTGAACGCGATTATTTATGTTTTCTTTCGTTCCTCTCTCGCGAAAGCCGACGCCCGCAGCCACTAAAATCACCATCGACTCCTCCTTCAATTCCGATCGCTTCTTCTCTAGATCCTTTTCTCTCTCTCTCTCTCTCTCTCTCTCTCTCTCTCTCTCTCTCTCTCTCCTCCCGTCGCAAATCCGATATACACAGGCTCGCACGGATGCGTTTCTACCGCTCGTCGCTTGAAAACCTCCCCGTTAACCGCCCTATGATCTTTCTCTTCTCTTTCTTTATTCCTCGGGCTTCTCTCTTATTTCCTCTCGTAATCGTGGTGCTCTTCGTCTCTCGGTGGCAAGTGTCTAAATTATCGTCGGACGCATATGGCGATTAGTTTTGTACTTAGAAGGACGATTCTTAGACCGTTAGGGAAATGAATTATTTTGCGTGTATAAGTTTGCCCGTTTGCCCGCATCTCTCGATCGTGGGGCTTCGATTCCCCCATCCTTCCCATCGAACGATTAATCGAAACCGATCTTTCTCTGAGAAGGGTCAAGACGTACGGACGTAGGTACATACTAATTACACGTTCGCTTTTCCACTCTTCTCGACTCGATACGCGTTCGAACGGCGATTCGATGATAGAACGATTACGATACTTGCTTCGAGGCGAATATATTCGCGTCGCAAAAGAAAACTACCAATGATATTTTTTGTTTTTGTTCATTTTTAAACTTTGAACGCGTGCCATCGTACACGTAAGATCTTTTCGACGATCTTCCGGGTTGAGATCGTCGTAGGATAACGCGCATGTGCCAGAGAAAAGGAGAAGCGTTCTCGCACGAAGTAGACGGACCGAACGATTAGGCGAAAGTTACGGAGCCCGTTCTTCTTTGAAGTTCCAAGTGGTCTCGAAAAAAGGCGTGCCTTCGGCGTTTATCGACTGTCGTCCCGCCGTCTCCTCGGCTTCTGGCTCGCTCGAGAGGAATCATCAGCTCGAATTTACGGATCCCTCTATCCTCTCTCTCTCGCTCTCTCTCTCTCGTTCTGTTCCTTTTCTCTTTGGCGTTCTTCCAACGTTTCCTCTTGGTCGAACGTGAACGTAAACATCAAACGGTAACAATGTTTCTACTCGCGAACTAATGCTTTTGAAAGAAATTCTACAAGCAAGATGGTATATAAAGTCACGATCGTTGACGAAGGACAGAAGATGCAGGACGATAGCGATGCGAACGAAGACGATGACGAGGTAGGTAAAGAGGGAGAAGGAAGAGGGGGAGAGAGAGAGAGAGAGAGAGAGAGAGAGAGAGAGAAAACGTCGAGCCGACATCGCAACGGTGGTGGCAAGGGCGATAAGGAGGTGGAAGAAAGCTTGGAGAAGATCAAGAAGCGTGAAGGAGACGGAGGATAAAGAGAGAAGCAAAGCAGTTAGCTTATGAATTATGACGTGGTGCGAGCGAGAAAGACGGATCGGCACGGTCGCGGAGGTCGTTACGCGGCCAAAAGAGAGTGAGAGAGAAAAGTAGGGATATAGAGGAGGGAAAGAAAATGTAAAAAACGTGCGTGCGACGATGTGTGACTCGCACGAAGAGATGAGAGACGGAAAGAGGAAAAAAGAGTAGCCGTTGCGACTAAACGAGCTTACCCCACGACGCGACTAGGAAAAAGAGTACTGGAAGAGCGAGGAGAAGGATACGAACCGCGACGAATGGATTTTTGGACAGCCTTCGAGAGAAGCGGATGGGAAAGACGGAGACCTAATCGAGATACCAAAATCCTCTCGGCTTTGCGGATACAGAGATAAAATCATAACTCACATAGTTGCCTTGGACAACTACTATGGACGGGATTTCCAAAGATACAATGGGAAAAAAGATACATCATGATTTTGCTATCGTCTTGTAAACAGATTGCAAATTGACCAAAGACGAATGATACGAGTCAAACGCCGTCAAATTATCTCTTATACGAAAAGAATAACTTTTCTCTCTTGGTGTTCACCGGCCAGGAAGGAATTTCAACGCTGCCAAAGTGCATTCCATCTCTTCAATCCTTTTTCTCTTTTCTGACCACCACCGTTGCTCTCGTCTCCCTCTTTCCTTTTCACCCTTCGTCCTTAACCTTTCTATTTTCATGCGAGCGAGAGCGGGCGTTTGTTGAAAAGTCTGGAAACAGCGCGCCTCGATCGATGTTAAAAGAAAGGAAGAAGAAGAAACAGAGAAGGGAAGCCGCAAGAACGATAATGACGAGAGAACGCAGAAAGTGGAGGCTCACAAAGAAAGAGAGAGGATGAATGGGCGAGAGAGAGAGAGAGAGAGAGAGAGAGAGAGAGAGAGAGAAGTCGGCCCGAGGTAATTGCCAGGGCATCTCTTCGCACCTCATCATCATCATCAACAACCACGTCGTCGTCGTCGTCGTCGTCGTCGTCTTCGTCGTCGTCGTCGTCGTCGTCGTCGTCGTCGTCGTCGTCGTCTACGTCGCCGTCGTCGTCGCCGAGCAAGTAAGAAACCTCCTGGACCACCCGTTAGTTTTCATCCTGCCTCGATCGTCGAATACGAGATGGGCCTAACCGAATTCTGATTTCCTTTCTCTCTTTCTCTTTCTCCCCCCCTCCCTCTCTCTCTCTCTCTCTCTCTCTCTCTCTCACTCTCTCTCTCTCTCTGGGCACGTTCGAGTGGAAAAAAGAAAAAACAGAACCTAACGACGTACAGTCGACTGTCCGTTGAGACGATCGCGCGATAAGTAGGGAGGGAACGCGTTAATTTCTCTTACATTAAAGCGAAGGATGGATCTATCTATCATCGAACTCGCGCATTTAGATTATTACACATGACCCGGACGATTTTCAGTCCACTTTAATGGAGTTTTAAATCGTCGAGCTATTAAACTGTCTTTAAAAGTACATAAGCGCGTGCTGCCGTGCGTTCCATCTCGAGATCGGATTCTTACTTTTCACGCACGGCTTATTCGTATTAATCTCGATCTTGTATATCTAAATATATTCTCGCACATACGTCAAAGTAGCCCCTCTTCTCTTTCTCTCTAGTAGTGGGGGAATAAGAAAGGAGAAACAGGGAATAGTATGCGTCTCCGAGAGGAATCGACGCGATGATAGAAACATAGTCGCGATCTTTGGAAAATCCGTAAGAAAAGATGAACGGGACAAGTGGAAACAGCGAAAGGATGGGTTGCATCGAGCTCCAGATTCCAGACGTTTCAGGAAGAGGCGGAGAAGAGGGAAGGTGACGTCGGATACCAAATTGGGCCTCACACGGAGCAGCGCCGCGACGCTCGCGGAATGCGAACGTCCCCGAGAGCGAGAGCACTTCGGACCACACACGTGACGCACGTTGGGTTCTAAACGACAATCGTGAAATACGATAACTGCCTGCCGCCGTATACTCGCGCTCTCTCTCTCTCTCTCTCTCTCTCTCTCTCTCTCTCTCTGAATCCTGAATTGCTACGTAAGTAACTCCGGGCACATAGAAACGAGCAGGAGAGACGGAGAAAGATCGTTACTCGGACTCGCCTACGGAACCGATTCTCTTCCCTCGCTCTTTCGCCGATTTGCCGACGTTAAATCCTTGCAAATCTATTTTCATTCTCTTCGCTCCCATCTTATTTATTGTTCATTCCTGACGCGTCAAGAGAAAAGAGTCCTCGCAGAAGCGATTGGCGAGGCGACGAAAGGAGGTCAAGTTTATCGATCTCTCTTAATTTCTCTCCAAGAATCGAGACTAGCCGTAAAGACTGCTAAAATCGTTTCTAAACGAAAAGAACAAGGATGTCCCCGGTGGATAGAAGAAAGAAGAGTCCGTTCTGAGAAGAGGAAAAAAAAGGAAAACGATAGAAAAGAAAAGGAAAGGAAAGAAAAATATAGAGAGAGGGAGAGAGAGAGAGAGAGGGAGGGAGGGAGAAAAGGAAAGAAGAAGCGGCACAGCGAGTAACGTGAAACAAAGCGAAACTTACGAGCTGATTCTGATAGGCGGTGACAGCGGTGAATATGGCCTCCGGGAATATGAAGGTCTTGTACGACTCCTTCTCGAGATCAACGATGGGTTTCGCCGTGCCCGAATCTGGCCTCTTCACCAGGTGGATCCTCGGCTGGTACTTGTGCATCGAGTTCAGCACCAGCTGCAAATCGTCCGCAATTTAGATAAAGATTTACGCCTATGTACGCGACGTTTCGCAAATAAGCACAAGGTGGCTCGCAAAGAGGAGAGAGGCAACGCGCGAGAGAGGTCGTTACCTCTTAGCTCTCGGGATATCGTATCGATCTCGCGAAACGTTGAGAGAACCAGCCAGCAGCCTCTTAACTGCTCGCACAGGCCGCGCTGAATTAGCCACTGTAAACGATATTTCGCGGAAACAAACGGATTCGCCTAAATAGTCGCCGGTTCTTACTATCGTACTACGTGCCTTTTCCTTTCGAAAAAGTTTTCTTCGAAAAAGTCATATTTCACAGACGCGCCTTTTCATCTACAATACTCTCTTATATTTGCGCGAGTTTACCGTAACGCTATCGATCGCGCGGCCTTCCTTCTATTTCTCTCTTTCGAAATATGACAATTTGGATAGGATCGATAAGTTGGGACGGGACGCTTCTATTTCGAATCGTCGTCGAGGGCGACGGCAAAGTGATAGCGTTCATAATAAATGAGATTCTCGATGGAAGAAAAAGCGTATGAATTAGGAGCACTTCGCTTAGGCATTCTTGTACCATTCAAAAGAATCACTTTGCCCTCGTCCGCCGACGTGTAACACCCTGAATACAAAATGAGAGAACCGTGAAGAAACGCTCGGTCCGATCGGAGTTCCTATTTACGTCAGTCATCCGATGAATTAAGGGACCCACGAGGAGGAAGAGACAGAGACAGAAACTGAGAGAGAGAGAGAGAGAGAGAGAGAGAGAGAGAGAGGGAGAGAGAGAGAGAGAGAGAGAGAGAGAGAGAGAGAGAGAGAAAAAACCTGGCTGACAATGAGAAGAGAAGAAAAAGAAGACGGAGAGGAGAGGAGAGAGGAACGACGAGGGTGCTCGAAAAAGGAGATTCTCGCGAATCATGACAAACGAGACAACGGACTGTCAAATTATCCTCCGACGAATCGCACGAGATCGGATCGTTTAGTCGCTCGATTCCAAATTATCCAAGAAAAAGGGTTAGGTACACCGCGTAACGTCGTCGAGACAGAGAAGGTCGCGTTAACGCTAACGTAGAGAAACTTCACGAAAACGTACGCGGTCCATAAAGTATGCAACAGGTAGGCAGATCCCGACATATTCGAGTGCCACTTTAACTTTCACGGAGTAAACGCTCACGCGGCAAAATATTTTAACAACGAACCAGACCCTATAATCTTTGTCGTTCGGACCGAACTCGCGCGTTTCTTCCTTCGACAGATCTATCGATAAATCGCTCAGAAATATATCGCTCGCGCGATTAATCCAGTTCGTGGTAAAATTCGTCGATGGGGAAAGATTGAACGTTTGTAACGTTTGAAATCGTTTAACTTTTGCGCCTCGTTAGCGATTAAAAAAGTGACTTACGTGGCCTTGCCTGTCCATGTCGTTGTTCGTAAGCTTGACTTTCTCGAAGGAGACGACTTGCTTGCGAAGTTGCTCGCCGGTGAACGGTGAGTCGGGGTGGACGTAAAGACGAGCAGGCGCCGGTGGATCGGCCTTCCCTGCTACCAACCACGAGCTTCTGTGATAAGCGTACCGGTACCTCTTGTTATCCACCGGCACGATATCCATTAAGACCGCGTACCGGCTGTCCGCCTTTAGTCCGTTGAAGGAGACGCGACAGGTCGGGAACATCCGCCTGCGATTTCATTTACAATATCTTTATGTAGCCGTTTAAATCAATTAGACTAAAAAGAGACGCTTCACGGGAGGAGGAATAGAAGGAGAAGGAAGAACATTTTCATAGTAATATTTTCGCTCTAGAACCGTTCAGAGAGAAGCATTCGCTACCGGTCTCTTTGTTTTTTCTAGCCCCTCTATCCCGAGCTATCCAGCGGCGCTCGATCATTTATTCATAATCCACCTGATCGAGGTCAGCGTTGGAGCCAATTTTAAACTGCGATAAACATCCGCGCGATAACGTATACCCGCGCTCCGTTCAGAGTAGAAGGAAAGAAAGGGAGCGCGGAGAGAGAGAGAGAGAGAGAGAGAGAGAGAGAGAAAGAGAGAGAGCGTTCAGAGATCCGAAAAACTATCCTAGATAATCTCGTCGCGAGCGAGGCACGGCCTTCGAAGCTGTAGACCGCGAAAGAGAATATCGTCGAGAAGAGGCAAAAGAAAAATAAAAAGAAAGACGTGGAGGAGAAGGAGGAAGGATAAAAGAGCAGAAGCAAAGTGAAATAAAATGGTCGCGATCGTAGCCACCGAGAAGGAACTCGTTTCGAAACGACGAATCGACGATGTAACGATCTATTTTTCGTGTTTTCATAGCGCGCTTTCTGCTCGATCCTCTCTCCCCCCCTTCTCTCTCTCTCTCTCTCTCTCTCTCTCTCTCTCTCTCTCTGGACGACAAGGTGCGCGAGCGGACAGTGTCCCACGTTCACACATGAAACACGCCCTTAACACTGCTCACGGTCACTCCTGTGGACCGGCGAGGGGTACCTCCTCGTTGGGCCTCATCGAGGCTACGGGTCCCATGGCGCGAATGTTTTGCCTCGGAGGCCAAACATTAATACCGTGTCGGGAACCCCGCTGGTTCGACCACTAAAACGCGGGGACACCCGCCGATCTTATCTACGTCCTCTCCTCGGTCCTTGTCGACTCGGGTATGCATTCATCCCGGCGCAGCGCCACGAGCGTGAGTAATGCTTTTATTTATCAAGCCGTCCTTTGTTAATGAATTGAACTTTGGACCACGAAGGTAGATTCTCTCTCTCTCTCTCTCTCTCTCTCTTTCTCCATCCCCCTCTTTCTCCCTTCCTTTCTACCACTCTCGGCAATTTCTCTCGTGACCCAAAGGCGTACACGAGAGATGCCAGGAGGATTATCCCTAGGAAGTCGATGATCCAAAGTGACGGACTAACGGGAGTCTATCGAGCTCTCGATCGAGAACTCACCCTCTTCTTTCCAACGCAAAGTGTACGGCAGACCAGTTTCAATGGCCACTCTCTGGGAAGTCGCGTTTCAAAAGTCAACTTGGAGTGGATGATGGATGAAAGCGAGAATTCGAGTAGGTATTTCTTAACGTCCTTTATCGACATCGACGAGTTCATAATACGAGGATCGTTTCGCAGCGTCTATTAAAACGATTTTATGTTTTATCCAACTAAATCTCAAAGTCGATGAAAGAAATTTGAACGTCAACGATCGCAGCGTGCGAAGGAAGGACTTTATCATTAAATTCATAGAGAGAGTATCGGGGGTGGTAAAAAGGTCGCTGATGGCGACGGCGCAGACGCGTCGTCTGCCAAAGGGAGGTGGAGTATAAGAAGTAGCGAAGGGTGAGGAAGCTCTGCCCTTAAAATTCTACGAAAGGAAAGGAAAAGGGGAGAAACGAGAGGGACGTGCCCGGAGGTACTTTCGAGTAGCTGAAAAGGGGTGGTCGCGTCGGCGATGGCGATGCTTCTGGTAGTAGCGATGGTAGTGCTGGTGGTCGTGGTAGTAGTGGTGGTTGTGGTGGTGCTGTTGTCGTGGTGCCGGTGCTGCTGCTGTTGCTGCTGCTGCTACTACTGCTGCTGCTGCTGCTGCTGCTGCTGCTACCGTTCTTCGAGAGGAATGAAAGAGAGTGGGGAGAGGTAAGTTGACGGTTGAAGGGAGCGACGACCAGCGCCGCGACGCAGATCTAATTACTGACGCACGAGTAAGCGCCCAACCGGCTGGAGGAATCCCTTACGAGAGAAAGGAAGGAGGTGGGGGGACAACGAAGAAGGAAGGGCTTTAGGGACCGTATTGCCGTCGTAGCGGGCAATTAGGCGCGCGCCGATCCTCTGCCTTCGTTCAACTTCTCCAAGCAGCTTTTCTTCTCCTTTGCTCCTCGTCTTCTTTCCGTACGCCCTTACGACTTTTGCATTTTACGAAAAGATCTCTCTCTCTCTCTCTCTCTCTCTCTTTCTATATATATATATACATATATATGTACACACACACACATATATATATACAGATAGATATATCGCCCCCCCCCCCATTTTTACATCCTAGTGCAATATACGATAAAGATTCTCGAACAATTTCTGATACGCAGGAGAAAGGTAAAGCTTTTCTCAGGGGTTGACTAAATATTTAGTTGGCAGCCAGATGGTTCTCGTTCGTTCTCGTGGGTGTCGTATCGTGACCCGTACACCACATCCAGATTGAATTCGTTCGAAAGTGTGCAAGCAATCCTCTAACGTGTCCGAGACGATACGAAAGAAGGGTCAGAGATTTGGAAGGCAAGAGGGGGCAGGCGTAACGAGAAAGAGTTAATGGTCCGACATCGTCATCGACAAATGGAAACGTTGATCCATTAGCGAAACCATCGTCCCAAGGGACGACACGTCTCCTGGCTGGCCGTCGCGCGGGCTTTACTCCCAACTGGTCCTGACCTCATAACGCGATAGAGGCGAGCGCGCGAGCGAACAAGTTATATCGTAAAAGCGTAAGCGGCCGCTTGACTCGCGACAAATAATTTACGATGATGTCTTGCCTTGCCAAGTGTCATCCGGGCTTTCGTCGTTGGAAACTTGACGATCAAATTCGTCAGGACGGTGATGGAAATGTAACTTTTCGCGAACGTCGTAAGGACAAGTCGCATCCGTGCGCACCTACGCGATTCGATCTTCTTAAGAAATTAGCATTTATAAGATACGTCATGGTGAAAGATATTTCCCTTGCCTTCCGGTCTTGGTGATGATCATCTCGGTGCCTAGCTCGTTGAACTTATCCCAAAGATCTTTGGTTTCCAGATGACAAACGACGTGCTTGAGCTCCTCGCAATTCCATCGTTCCTGAAGCAACGGATTAACGGGCGAGGCTCCTTTTCCGCTCGTACTTCCGGCGTCATCCGTTTCCGGCTCGTCCTCGGCGTTGATCGATTCCTGAACCGACTGGTGTGATCCACGGACGACACCAGAACCGCTCGGTTCCCTTTCTGCAATCAAAATTTCGTCCTAGGTACTTTTTCTTATCGCATGCCCATTATTAAATAAAACGATTCGATACCGTGTGCGACTTCAAAAAGACTTCGATATATAGCTAGGTAGATTGGTAGGTAGATGGGGGTAGGTGGGGGGGGGGGGGGGGGGGTATTTCGGATGTGCGAGCGGTTCGTCCTCTAAATAATCTTGTCAAAGATACATCGGGGAGGAATCGGCAAGGAAAAAGACGAAAACTTCCGGCGCTAGTCGACGGTTAAGGATTGATCGACAGCACCGAGTGTCGCCCCGAGAGATATAGAAAGGATTTTCGTTGGAGCAAACATTTGTCACGATGGCATCGTTCGCGCTCGTTTTTACCCCGTTTGTCGACGGGCCAGCCGGAAGCCAAAAATAACGATCTTCTTTAAAGGACGAACGAGTGAATGAACTACTTTGCCTTCTCTTAATGAATATTTCAATGTGTCGAGTTACCGAGATAGAATCGATTTGTGGGATATTCTCCCTTCTTTCTTCTTTTCTTTACCTTTTAACCGTACTAATTAATCTATAAATAATTAATCATAATGTTACACTTGAATATTACTTCCAGATTATTCGCATTTATTACCATCTACCTACTTCTATTCTCGCAGTCCTTTCCGCTCGCGATTTAAAAAGCGTCCTGTTAATTTCGTTCATCGAAGATTCATTTACGTGCACCGATCGAAATACTCTCCGTGTATTTAAAAAGTTATTACGCGTCATTTTAGCCATTAGACTACGACGTTCGGTCTCGAGTGGCTCTGTAAAAAATCAAAGCAGCCGTCGATTGTGTGCAGGGAAGAAAAGCGAATATTGCGGTAACGTTCGGTCGGCGCACCGTGACAAGTAATAAATCAAGTATCGCTTACACTGGCTTAGCGCGTTTCGAACGATCGCGATTAACTACCGAGTTTATCGTCTTTCGAGACGGCCGTCGCTCTCGATAGAGTCATTCGATACGAATTGCGATCGCTCGGGGCGACGCCGACGTTTTCCTCCCTCCTCCGGCTCGTTTCGGCTTAGGCGCTACGAGAGATCCTAATAGCACGACGTAATTTCGTAATAGTCGATTTCTTTGACAAATCATTCGATTCACGTGAGAATCTACTCGTGAGTCACGCCACGATACAAGCGAGTCGTCGCGAAAAAAGTTTTTCCCTTTCGACTTAAACGCCGATAACCGATTGTCCCCTTCGACACTCCTGCCGAATTAATTATTGAGTTAGGTCGTCCTGGAGGTAGCGAGATAAGGATAATGAAATCGCGTGCGGATAATCTCGCGAGTTCGTTCGGGAATCGCATTCTCGAAACACGCCGAACGCAACATCGAAATACTCTCTTCGCGATTAAAAACGACCCCGGCAAAGGAAATCACTGTTATCGGCCTAAGCGGTAATTTGTACTTTAATTATCCGCCAGCGAGAATTCTTGCGCAAACAACGACCGGATCTCTTTCCCATCTCTCGCGCGCTCCCCTGCTACCTGAGATTCGATCTACGAATTACGGCGATGGAGACGTCGTCGAGCCTTGTTCAAATTTCTATCGGTTCGCGAGCATATATATGTATATCTCCGTCTACCTCCCCGTAATTAAGTAGAGATAGGTACCTGCACGTAAAAGGAATCTTTTTCGTTTCTCCGAAAGTGGGAGTGCTGTGCGAGCGCGCGCGTGGAAAAAATCTAATTATCCACTTAGAAGCGGTCTTGCTTTAGTTTAGCGTTATTATCTTCGACCTCGCCAAAGTGTTGGTACCTACTGAAATTATGAATACCTGTCTTAGATAAACTAAGAAGTTTTGCGCCGCCGTCCGGCCGAGTTCTCATAGGAAACTGGGAAAGGCCATGTTCAGCTTACCTTTTACACGCGAGATAAACAGAGAGAGGAGAGAGAGAGAGAGAGAGAGAGAGAGAGCGAAGGTGGGTTACGCGAGAGGTGGGTTATATCGTTCCTTCGTTCGCGTTTCCGCTCGTCGAGAACAAAGAAAATTTTCACGAGCCAACATTCGCTGAATATTTTACAATCTTTAATTTATCCTAACGAACATAATCGGAAACAGATGCGCTTTCCTCCGACTTTCACCGATATCGCCAAGAAAACTTCGGAAAAAATACTAATTGCTCGGAATTACTAAAGATCGCTTTTCGCTCGAAATCGCTAGCCTCCTCGGAGAATTACCCTTACCTTCGTAAGGTGCGTGAAAAGAGGAAGAGGAAAAGTACTTCTCTCCTGCACGAGAATCCTTAAATGACTTACGTAATCGTGCGCGATTCGATTCGTCGAGTATACCGAGGATCGCGCGTTACAAATACTCGTGATTCTACCATATAAGACGCCATCTTGAGCGATTAGCGGCCATTCCTGTGCGATACGACGTTGGACTCGGAGGATCTTCGGGTTTCGAGGAAGAGCCTCCTTTCGAATCGTCGAATCGCGCAGCTATTTCGCTCGGATTCCACTTCGCCGGCCAACACGGATGGTCAATTAATTTCTCGCGCGAGACATCAACGTGCGAAATTGATAGCCGGCAGCCGACATGGCCGACAAGTCGTAACTGTCCGTTACAAAGTTTACTGCGCTTTCCTTCGATGAAAGAACCTTATAGCATTAAAGCGATTAATCGATAAAGACCGTTTCTATCCCTATTCTAGGTGCCCATGTCGCGTGCCCATTCAATTTTGGCGATTCGATGAGAACAAAGTCATTAATAATCCTCGACTTATTATAAACGTCTCGTCTCATCGCGCATTCTTTTTCCCCCCTTCCCTTCGAAGACGTTCCTCCAATTTATTCCCGCGTATTTCACTCGAGTCTCTCACCCACCGGCTTCTCTCGACCTCGACGGAAATATTGCATTTTGATTATTTTACGAGGACACATTAGCTTCTTTCTTCTTCGCAAACTACACGTTAAACCCTTTTAATCGCTCCAGATAGACGAGTATTCTATTCCGAGTAATATTATATTGGTAGGTATCTATATCTATATTCGTCCGATAAACAACACCGAAGACTAATTATATTTCTTTAATGTTTTCCAAAAATACCTACTCTATTGTCGAAAAGAGAGATTCGTGGCGTTCGCGAGATGTCGGCGGAAGTCGATTTTTCTTTTTACTTCTGTCCTCCCCTCCCCCCCCCCCTCCACCGAAGGGGTGGGTGACTGTGATACGCCAGATAATAAGTAGGTAATTATATCGTCGATGGTGTCGGCCATCTTGGCATTATATAAAACGATTAAACGGACTCTACTTGAAGAGATTTCCTGACGACGAAGGAAAAAGTGTAAAAAAAATAATAAAACTAAACGCGATACCGGACGAAGACGTTCGATGATTGGTCGGTAGCAGACGAAACGCGTCGACTGAAAAACGATCACTAAAAATACTTGGTAACGTTGCCGTTGGCATCGTCGAAGCGATAAAACGGCCGTCTCGAGGCGGAGACGAGGACGAGGACGACGACGACGACGAGATGATCGTGGCCACGTGAGGGAGGATAGCGAGAGAAACATAGGAGCGCAAAAACGCAACTAAATCACGAGCTCGACCGCCGCGATCCTCGCCGTTCTAGAGCCATCCTAATTGGTACGTAAGGAAATGCACTGCGTGTGTGGTCCGTCAACCGCGTATTTTTATTCGACACAGTCAACGGCAGTGTTAAACGACTGACGAAACGGATGACGAGCGCGTCTCTGGATCGCTCTGTTCTCTCCACCTCTTTCTCCTCACGCCCTTCTTTCTCTCTATCCATCTCTCGCTCGAGGGAGTTTACGAGCAACGCCAGAAGCATTTCGTTGCCCACTCTCTCTCCCTCTCTCTCTCTCTCTCTCTCTCTCCCTCTCTCTCTCTCTATCTATCTATCTCTATATCGCGCGCGTTTGCGCGAGATCTCTCTTGCTCGCTCTTTCTCCGAGTGAATTACGATCGCGACTCCGAGCACGACGGATCAAAGAGTCTCCTTTTCAAAACAGAACAGATCGCGCGCCAGCCACGAGCCGAGAAAGAAAAGCTCCTAGAGAATTGATCTATTTCGATTGTGCCAATCTACCCTTCACGTGCACGATGCAATAAACCTTTTGCGAAACTCGACACGATTTTTCTTTCCGATTATAGATATGTATCTACCTACCTACCTGTATCTATCTACCTATCTACCTACCTACCTACCTACCCACCTACCTACTTACCTACCTACCTACCTACCTACCTACCTGTCTATCCATTTCTTTTTCCTTAAATCACGGAAATCGGCAATGAAGTAAGACCGTAAAACGCTATCAACACGAATGGATTAAGGAGGATTATTAAAGCTAATCGAGAGCAACGTCGTACCGCTCGACGATTCCGTCCACTTATCTTCCCTTTCGCTTATTCTTTTTCTTTCTTTATCGAAGCTTAACGGCAGACGACGTTCTTCCTGTACGTATCGATGACGAGCCGTTAACGATAACGAGCGGCCTACGAGCTTCGCTAAAAGATCGTTGCTCCTCTCTCTATCGCATCTAGATATCTACACCGAGTATTTAAGATTAATGATCTTGTCGACGCGATACCAACCATGTAAAATAATTTCACATCGCTTTGGTCAGATCTTTCGAGCGCAATATTTGCAGGTACAATCTATGCATCGCCTTCCTAAAAATTCAAACGTAACTTGTATATAATACTTTATAAAATACTTTTTCATCGATTCAGAAACGCGCGAATACTTTGTATCTTCTTGATGGGAAAGGAAAAAGAGAAGGTAATCAATCGATGGAAAATAATCGGGAAAGATAATCGATGCAAAAATTACGAGGTCGTTTATCGGCTAGATGAAAAAGCGAATAAAGTATTAAACGCGTTAACGGATGACGATAGAGAAAGACAGGCGTCGATCGATCAATCTGTCGGCAGGTAATTAAAACGACCATTGCGCGTTCCTATACGAAACATAAATCGACGATTCCGAGCACTAGATCAGGCTACTTTTTTCATCGCAACGCGATAAACATTCTTTCTCGCCTTGATCTTAGACGGCGCAAGAAATCGATCGGTCAATTATTCTCTTTAACGGATCCTCTATCATTAATAGGCGCTTTCGTATGCATCGATAATCGATCTTGACCGATCGAGATCGCGATCGCGATACGAACTGAAAATAATTTGAACGAGCAACGATCGATAATTTTCGATATTGCGGTAAATCGAAGAGATTCGCTTTTACCACCAGCCTATATTCTCGCTCGAACGTACACGTTCTTCTTACTTCTTACATCGGTTCTTCTCCTTGATCGATCACGCAAGAGATCGAGGGACGCAAACGTTCGCTATCGAACGGAACGAAGATATGCGAGCTATTTAAAGGATATAAAAGGACGAATACGTTGAAAATTTTCTTATTTACCGACGAAGGAAGTAAAACTCGGTCATTGTTAGCGAAGTAAATTGCAAAGGCATAGCTCTTAGCTATTTCAAAGAGCTATTATAGATCGTGTACCGCCCCTATGACGCATGCGAGTCGATTACCCGGCACGCCTTGTCGATCATTCGATCGATTCTTAAAAATCCTCGATGGTATTTCGCCTAGGCATATATGAAAATCAACCAAGACGATTGCTCCGATCGTCAGAGATTGTGCGGCGCAGTTTAATGCGTCAAGAAGAATACGCCTTGCGTCGATGGCAAGCTAAACGCGTGCTTCGCGGTTCCTCTCGCTTTCCTTTTACAAACATAAATGTGTATATATCTTGATTTAAACGGGAAGATACGCGATAAAGAGATCGCGATATCCGTCCCGCGACTTTCTCCCGATACGGAGGATCGAATGGACCGATAATCTTCGCGACACCGTTGCTCCTACTCACGCTTTCTCGAGGCTATCTGCCGTCTTCTTCCTTTTGCTGTCCCGGCCATGCCCGAGGACGACGATGAATCGAGAGACGGATAATGATCGCACAATCTTGATACTTGGGGATGCAAAAACGATCTAATGGAGCCGCCTAACTACGAGCGTACCGAATCGCTATGCAAATCCAACGGTTCACGGTTGAAACTCTCGATGGAGCTGTACCGGTGATGATCTTTCTTCTCTCTTTCCGACATATGCACACGTGTGAGACATTCCCGTCGTTATTACACGCTCTCCATCGATTATCCTATGAGAAATTTATAAACCTACTGTAAAACCGTTTCGACGATTCCTTCACCACCCCCCTCTCCCCTCCCCGTTCATTCTTTGTCGTCGAGATCGAACGTTTACAAGAAAGAAAGAAAGAACCTAAATAATGATTTACATTGAAAATTATCGCATCCCGTACCATCGCCGCTGAATAGAACCGCCTACCTCTAGAGCTGAACTACCTCTTACTTTCCTATGTACTCGGGATGGCCACTTGGGATAATTGATGCTTCGTCGCTTTACCTTACGACGTCGAATGCGAACGAACGGTTTCAACGTAACGAGTACACTCAAGGCACGCTTACCGACATAGAAACAAGTACTCATTTAACGAGCAAGTCATATTTTGAAACGGCGTAAACGAAA